>NC_083645.1:14492048-14792048 GCF_963576545.1 Limanda limanda | reverse complement strand
ATAGACATTGCTTCTCACATAAAGGAAACCAGTCCACCAGTATGCTGTCACATGTAATGAGAAATGCTAAATCAGATGCAGTGGATGATTAAAAAGAATGCTCAATTGTTCCGAAATATTTATAGATCTTCCATGATTGTTATCAACATTCAGTACAAGTGATTCAGATTTTTTTGAGGTGACAATACATGAATACTGCTTTGATTAAGAGTCAGATATATAACATGATGAGTCACCACTAACTGTGACATTGCTCATGACTTCAGAAATATTTTTATACATAAAACTGAGGCCTAACATTAACATCAGGCTAAAAAACATGCAGTGGTGAGGGGGGGAAATTACATTTTGCTCCAAGAAGTTTATTCGCACTTTTAAATCGCTAGAAATAAAAATCTGATATGATTATTATTATTATTTTTTATCTCCAGCTAGAGTCTCTGGGCATATTTCAGTGTCATCTCACACTGACTTATATATGCACGAGGAATACATATTAGATTTTGATCAGATAATTCCAGAGAATAATCGTCTTAAGCTCCAGCTTTTCTTTTTTTATTACATTACCAACCAAATTACATTATATCATCCGGCAACATAATTTCAGTTTGTATTTTAAATCATGATTTAGATCGTGGGAGAAAAGCACTAGATCTAAGGTCTAATGAGGCTGGATTCTTAAAAGGTCTCTGAAGAGTAGTTTCTTCATGGTAAGTCTTTATTATTGGATGGCACAGAAATCAATTATAGTTTTATAGAGAATCTTGATCCCTTTAGGGGCAATTCAGGAAGGAACACTTTGCATTTTACACGTCCTCAGGTTCCAGACGACAATGAAAAGTGTTCACCGGTGACATGTCTGTGGTGTTTCAGTGCCAAGTTCCAGCTTCTCCTCATAATAACAATAATATTCATTATATTGACACCAAATCCAGTATAATTCCTCCATCCTCTACTCTTTCCTGCCACCTCTTTGGGGCTCGTACGAGAAACTTTAACATTCATGGTCAATTTTCAATTTCTATTCAGATCCCAGACCAATTTGTAGCAGCCTGTAGAAATGCACTCTTTACTATGCATGGCGTTCTAATACCTTTGGCCCTTGATGGACAAAAGGCAGGGCAGAGGACCAGGGGCATTTCATTTCATGCTCTGCCTCCTCGACCCCAGATGTTCACCTCGAAAACATCTCCACCGAAACAGGTAGGAGCTTAATGGCCTGTAAATTGCCCCGAGCTCAGGTAATGAAATGCAACCTCTGTATAATTTTAATTGAGAACTCTGGATGAAAATCAAATGATAATGTGCTGCATGCATGGGAAGTTTTCAAGTAACAGTGAAATGTGTGTCTGGTGTGTGAGTGCAGCTTGGCCGAAGGTAAATGGCTTTTCCTTCGGAGCCTTGCTTCATTTTAATTGAGGATTGCACGGTGTAATAAACAGGTTGGTCATGACTTAGCATCTGGTAAATGAAGCGGAGGATGTACACACCTCTGAATGTACAACGGTGCTCCATATTTACAATTCAATCTGACAGGGTGCCTATTAGGAGCCATAAAGCTGCTCAACTGTTAGATAAGACACCCTCTATAACCCCGACCCCCTCTTCACGGATACGCAGATCTCCTGTGTCTAACATCGCTCAGTTAATTTGTCCTCATTAATATTACGTGTTTTCTCTGCATGTTTATTGCAAGTATTTGTTTGTAAGACGATCACAGATCAGCGCCCTTAGATGTAATCACCCATTATTGTTTCAACAGGGTTGTGACTCACAGCAAGAAATAGAATTTTGAGCATATTAATTTTTTTTTTATTGCCATTTATAAAGTTAATGTCAAACGTGTCGGCTATCAAATGCTGATTTATACATCCAGCAGACTCATGGCAATGTTTCAGATGACCTGAGTAATGTAAGTCTAATATTCACTCGGTTTTTCTCTCTGTTTTGGTCTCTACCAAGTCCTGAGGGATACGTTTGGCTTTTTAGCTCTTGAATGCCCCACTGTGTTCACTGGCTAGCTGCCATCTTTGACTGTCTGCGGTTTGCTGCAGGGCAGGTAGCGTGCTGTGGGTTTATCAGTGTTTTTTAACTCTGAAAATGTGCTGCTGGAAACACGATTGCTGTTTGTGTCTTCGTCCGTAAAACCAAACTACTGAGCTGAGAGATGCCTTTGTGGAGCTGAAGGAAACTACAGGTCAGGTAATAATTCTCCTGCGGGTTTGTCACAGACACAAGTGACACCTTTCACCTCATAAGGCAATGTCATATGTGCAGCAATATTTTCATTGTTGATTTTCAAATATTGATTTTTACAGTTTTAACCACGGAAACACAGCTTTTATTTACTGAACATGATCCTCTTCATCCTCCTCTAAGCTCCAGCAAATTTACACCGCAGGTTTGTTGACCGAAAGGAGGTCGCAGTCAACAGATGTCAGCCGAGCAGAGACGCTATGTGCAATGCACTGTGGGACGTGCTCGGAGGAGTCGGAGGAAACCAGATGTCGTCAAACTGTCAAATGAAGCCCTGTCACTGCAACAAATATAGTATTTGAACCAGAAGTGACAGTGACATGATTAGAAAAAAATGTGGGGATGTAGAGATATAGCTCAAGTGTTAGAATGTATTACCCGGAGTCAGGCTGGTGAACGGTTTACCAAAAAAGCAATTTATATACGGCAAATTATATGTGTTCTTGGCTGTGTCATTTGACATGAGGTGCAGAAATGCAAACTTAGTGACGTTCTGGTTTCATCTCCAGGCACCACTGCTTGTTTGTCACCTGTTGCCCCTCTCCCAGATGTTCACGAGGCACCTAATGATGTCCTCTCTCTCTCTCCTTCCCTCTCCAATTTTTTTAAGGTAGAAGAAGGAATTCGGGCTCTGCTTGATGTTGACTCTTAAGTATGTTGCACAAACACGCGCACACATACATTCATACACTTAGGGCATGGATGGACCATATTTGAGAGCCTTCTGACAGGCAGCAGGTGATGGCGCCGAGGCCAGCTGCTCCTGCCCCACCTCTGCTCAGCTGTCCGAGCCCAGAGCAGCCTTTGAACAGCCTATTACCCCGACACAGCACCGGGGGAAAGCAATCAGCTCCAGAGGTGCACCGCTCTCGCACCAGATGGTGTGGGAGATGAATCGAGCCATTATATTAGTGCTGGGTAATTCCTCAGATGAAGGTAATTAACAAGAAAAATAAGTGCTATCCTACCTCTTCTTACCACCTTTGCAATCGGGATGGAAACTCGACAATGACACCTTTTTACTTCACGTTTAAAAAAAGGAAAGGTCGTCTTGGGATCCCTCAAATTAACGTTCCTCGAAACATTTCAAATGGAACGAGATAGCCAGCATTTAAAAAAGAAAAAAAAAAGACACCTGATCTTAACTAAAATGACTGACAGCGCAATCTGGTGCTTTTCCAGACAATAAAGAATACTGTTGACAGAGTAGATATGCTTTACAGGCTGGAACCTGTGTATTTTAATTAAACCGTAATGGAGCATAATCTGATTAGATCATCAGCTCATGATTGTTTTTATTCCAATATGTTTATAATAATCAGACATTAAACACCCCAGCTGCACGAGCTGTTATGCATTTCACAACATAAAGATTTAACATCTTTCACTCACACTGACAGTCACGAGTATGGCACAGCATTTCACGAATCTTACAATTTTTTTTTAACAACTCTAGGTGTAGCAGAAGTTTGCACCAAAATCCGTGAAATTAACTTTACATCTGCTATCGTGTGTCGTCACACCTTGAGAAATATGGCTGCAAAAAGTGTGTCAAAGAGCTCTGTAAATATGGAACCTGCATTGGCTTAAGCCCGAGCAGACAGAGACAGATGACACCAGAAGGTGGATCTCCGTTAGCTTTAAAGGATTTAGGTAAACTCTGAAACAGTGCTTATTGCTCTCTTATCCACTTTTGTGTTAATGAAAAGCATGTCCTGAATCCGTCAAGGGAGATTATAGGTGAATATCATTACTGTTGTCCTTTTGCTGATGTAGATTCACTGTATCCCCAGGGATTATAGTCCAACCCATTCCAACATGTATTACCTTTCCCCGCCAAGGAAACTTACGAAAGGTTGAGCTGATGATAAGGGCTGGAAATCATGTGTCACAAGAAATTCAGACTGCATCAAATTGTCGGAGGTGTTTTCTATTTTTGACTACGCCATTGCAACCCAGTTTCCCCAAAATCACATCACAACACTGCACTTCAGATGTAAGATAGGATTCTCTGACCATGACTGGGACTTGAGTTCAGTCACAGTCATAACTACTTTTCATGTAATACAATGCCAATTTTAAAATACAAATTTTTTTCTCGGCCAAAAGTCTTTATACTGTATCAAATGATCATATAAGAAAGACACGTTAACAATACTTATTGTGTTGTTATGGTTAACCACTCAGATCATTCATTAACAGAACAGAACACAGATTTGTAAAGGAGATATCTAACAATCTGTATTTGTTCTTTATCTTCATACTTTATCTTTAACCTTCATTTTATTTATAATTTTGCAAATTATTATCCTCTGCACATTACATTATTATTCTACATATATACATCTTCTTGTGATGTCATACCCTTATGCCTGCATACCTTTCTTTATTAACACTATATTGTATATTATAGTGAATCTATTAAATAAAATATACCGTATTTTTAGTTTAGATACTGAATTTATTCCATATCAATAGTATTCTTCTACTTTTATTGTCTAATCTGCATATATACCTCCAGCTCAATATTTCCTTATACTAATGCACACATACAGTTTTACCTCTGCAATCATTCTGTGCAGCTTCACTTCACCCTAGTACATTTCTTTGCAAAAAATTATTCTGTAGAGAAAGGTGTATATTATGTACATATTCTGTTTTTTTATTAAAATTGTATTTATTTATTCCATTGTCTTTTTTTATTTCTCTGGTCATTCTGACTTGTATGCTGCTGTAACTAGTGAATTTCATGTGTGGGATCAATAAAGTTTTATATTATCTTTAGTAAAGCAAAGGACTTGTGGTTTCGTTGTAAATAAACAACAACATATGCATTCATCTGTCCACCGCATCGATGAACCTAAAATGTCAGATTGATTCCCTGTGTCAGGCTTCATCAGTCTCCGAGCTGATTACACACTGGATATAAAGATGGCGACAGAACTGCTCTCCATAGATGACGCCAAAGTGTCTAGATCACCCCTGGTGGTTGACTACAGTATAGATCATAAACCCCGACCTTCCCCATGTTGATAAGTGCGTCATGGAGTTGGTTTGTAATTATAGGTAGTTCATGGTCAGGTCATGATGTCCAAATCACCAATACATATTAGAATTATTTATACATATTATGACAGCTGACACTGGCTCGCTTTTGGTCAGTGGGACTTTTTCCAATTCCCTCACCCAGCTGCTCTGAGCGTAGCTCAACAACACAAACCAGTTTCACTGTGTTGATATTCCTTTTAAATGCCACCAAAATCCATATCAAGGTAAAAGTATTTATATTCAGAACCATGCTGTTCTGCAGCTTAATTCTTGACTCGGGAACAACATCCCAAATATTTAAATCAGTCATCTCAGTGTCCTTCCCAATAGCTTTTAAAATCAGGGGCAAAAAGCCCTTGGCCCTAATTTCAAAAAATGGACAGGATCACCTGGCAATGCCTGGAGATACCTTGAGGGCTTTTCCATGAAAAGTTGCTGCAACTGAATTATATTTTTAAATTAACTAATTAAATTAACCATGTCTCGCTGTACATGCACATAGTATTTCTTGATATTAACCCGAATCTACACTCAACATGTAATATATTTGTAATTGAATATATTTTTTTACATTGCCCACGGATGAGTTTTTTTGTAACTGTGTAATGTTGAATTTCATTCTGTTTAACACTGGTTTGGAATAAAGTCTACCTTAAACACTCTCAGATTATACAAACACTGAATGATTTACAGAGGTATCACACTGATCTAAAGATTAATTTCTTGTTGAGTTTTTCAGAACTGAAGGTTCATTCAGCAGCAGCAGTAAATTACTGCAAGTCAGTTGAGAGGAGTGAGTTCCAGTTATCAAAGGTCATACTGCTTAGACGAACACTTCCATTGCAGCCAGTGCAAGGTTTTCGAGCTGAGAACATTGCTCTGTGCTCATGTTCAGCATTTTAAAAAACTTTCTTTAATAAACCAGTGGGGGATGTCAGCTCAAAATAGAAAAAAGTCAAACCATCCAGAAAATGCAGAGCAGCCAATTATAAAGTCTCTGTAAGTTTGTGTTAGTCAGAAAAACCTCAGAATCACAGTTGCTGTCTGTGAACTGCTGCAGCACCTCAACTTTACTTAGGGCACGTGTTCAGTAGTCGCCCCTGGAAGAGTTAACCTCAAGTTTGGTTTTGAAATACCTCCTAATTCAGATTGTTTTTGCAAAGTTTCAACCTACTATTCATTGTGTTCACTACTAACTTACAATGGAAAACTGAGTCAAACCCTCTTCTCCTCTCTTTTTGTTGTGAGGGAAGCTATAGGTCTGTTTTACAGATCCATCACCATAAGTCTGAACAGAGCATGGACCATATATACCTGTATATGTAATGTATGCAGAATATCAACACACAATCATTGACGTTTTCCTGCTTTAAATGTGATGACATTGGGTTTTCACAATAAGGTAAACTTTGGAACACTAGGGGGACTGTGGTGTTATAGGGGTAGAACTTGCATGTTGCTTCTTCTTACTATTAATCCATGTTGATTTATGTTGCTGATATCTATTTTGTAATGTTTTTTCGAAACAAACTAGACAAGTCGAAATGAGATACTCAGGAGCATCTTCAGTATAAGAGCTGGAGAGATCATAGTAAATGGCCACTACATCAGGAGAGAGCTGCTCCTTTTAAAAATATAATAATATCATATCTTAAATAACTTCAACTACTGGTGTTTCACATTATGATTCTCACATTACTGGACACGCTGGCAATCATCTACCTGCATTGTGTCAAGATAAGTTTGGCACTTCAAACTAGTTCGGAGCTTTGAAGAGGACTGACGGCACAAATGAGGTTGTCAGTGCCACGGGTAACAGCCAATACCCAAAGCTAAGATGCGCTTAAAAATTCATAGAGTATCGATCCTGGCGCTCCAGCAAAGTAAAATACCAAATATAAGGGCCATATTGATGTATACTGTTCCTGAAGTATGATGTTTAAGATATAAGTTAAGGGGAGAACATATTTTAGGTTCAGGAGGAGGCGTGCTCAGGTCACCATTACTCATGGGATACTCAATACAATCTTTGTGTTGTACAACTTTGCTTTAGTTGACACAGGTGAAAAGAGGTCAAGGAAGAGAAGTTGAAGATTCAAGGCTGTTAACTTGCACGGATGAGTGATTGGCAGTAAATGGGAGAAAGATTGAGACATATTGAAGGGGATCCTGATTATAAAAAACTAGACTAGCAATCAATAACTAAGCTTTAGTAAATACTAGTTTACAGGAGTGGCAGTGTAGTCCGTCAGATAGTTGTCCTTAGGTGTTCCACCAATTTATCCCGCTGGTCACTTGCTTCTGTCTGTACAAATGTCTTTTGCCTGTTAGCAATAACAGCTAATCATGCAAATGGGATCAAGGGTGCCACTTTTCTTTTCCCGAGGTGACACTCTGGGTCCACACAACACATGCACTTACACACACGTACACAAAACACCAACACAAGCCCACACTCAAAAATACATATTGCAGACAAACACCGGGAAATTTCCATACGGCTTTCATTAACAGCCACTCCATCATGCAGAGGATGCCAGACTACATGAGTGATATACAATCAGTGGCAGAAGTAATCCATAAAATAGCCATGCACTTGTCCAAGGTGTAATTTCCATTTCAAGACGTGATTGCGCGCAGTTGCTGAGTGAAGTGAATTGGAATACTGTTTATATTTCTTTTTCTCGATTGATTTACTTATCAGCGGCTGGATGCTGCACCCTTTAGAATGTTTTTGTTGTGTCTTATCTCACAAAACGCAAACTTATGGTTATGACGTTATTGCTATGTAATGACAGAGTTATTCCTGTTGGTAGTCTCAAGACTTTGGCTTTGGTCAGAGACATGACCAAACAATATTACTGTAAATTAAACGTGCACGCAAATAGTATATGCAAAACAGCTCTGAACATAGTGTAAATGCAACCTTGAAATGCTAATATTTTGCTAGTCTCAAGAGTTTCTCTGACAGATTCTCAGAAGAAAAGTTTGATGTTTATGTAAATCATATGGTGCTGACAGATGTAATGCTGTCTTTGGAAGTGCAAACAAAGAACAACGGGGAAGGCGCAAGTAAGCACTGAGGAGCATGTCTATTGTTTCGACAGCTTGTGTCCCCAGCATCTGGCATCAAGCACGAACAGCATGTCAAGATTAATGAAATGTTACTTTTATTGATCTGCAGCATGCAGTATATAAATATTCACTTCTTTAGAAACGGCAGGCTCATATATAGTGCCCGCAGCGAGTGCAAGATCAGTTTGTAAAGTTTCTGAAGTTTTCTGGGGGTTTGCAAACTAAAAAAAAAGAAGATAAGAAATGAGGTTTCAGCCATATACTGTACGGCAATTTAAAAACAAATGTTCAGCGCACGGTTTAGGGACTAGATAATCTTAATGTCTCCCTTGCTATATTCTGGGGCTTTAAATTCCAATCAATGAAGTGAAATTAAAGACCATGTGAATGACTTTCAGCGCGTGTCGACTGAGTGGACTTGTTAGTGGGAGCAGGGGCATGGTGACAAGAGCGTGGCAGAGACTGCTCCCTCACTCTCCTCTCCCCATTTAATTTTCCAATCCACTTCCTCCACATAGTTAGGAGAAGTGAGTTTTGTTCTGGTTTGATACACCATCTAATGAGAGCTACTAAGAGCCTGTTGAAATCATTCCCTAATAACACATTCTGAAGGCTGCGAATGAGAAATATTCCCCCCACCCACACACACTCTCTCTCCATTCGGGGTTTAATATATTCTTTCACTCACCTCTCTTCCGTTTACATCCCTTCGCCACATTTCTCCACTTGCATTAACTGTATTTTGGAGACGGAGCAAAACACTCATTACACTTTGATTTTATATGGTTTTAAACAGTGATGGATTTTAGTTTTACGGTATGTGGTTTCTGGCAGCTGATGCACTCCCACAAAATCCCTGAAAGAAACAACTTTGGGAGAAAAAGCATTAAATATCTTCAGCGTAAAGATTCACAGATACAAGTGTCGATATTAGAATAACTTCTTATCTTAATAAGAGCACAAGCTTTACCTAGTAACCTTGATTTGATCTGAAATTGGTCACAAGTCAACCATGAAAATGTGTAAGATCCTGTTTATCAGCCAAATACTGTACAGGTACTTTCTGTAATAAATATGCAACACTATGCATGGAGCATATACCCCATTGAACTGAATGGTGCATGACCGGCCAGCCTGTCCACCCTTAATCAATTCTACTTGCTTGACGCATTCTGGCTCTAACAGGAACAAGTGACCTGACCTGTGCTGCTATACGCTGTCTGCTTTAAACTCCTCTGCGGTTTAAATGTTATCTCTTTCAAAGATAAAGCACCCTCCCCTCCACTTCCTTGGGCTGTGGGCATTAGTTACAGCTGAAACACTGGTTTGTATTCCGCTTTGAATTCTGGAATTGTGTCGGCACCTTGACGTTTGATTGGATCTGTGCAAATACATGTATATGCAAATTTGCCAGATATCAGTTCTTGCTCGGGGTGGAATGGGAAACAGAGGCTGCATTCTGACGAGCCGCTTGCATGGACCTTCCCTCTCGTCCTCCTTAGAGAGCAGCGTTTGGTGATCTATAAATTCCCAGTAAATCTCGGAGCCTGGGTGCCTTCCCTGACATTTCCACACTCCCACATAGCATATTTTTAAGCAGGTAAAATCCATAATCTGTGTCAATGGTATCACATGGTTTATTCACAGGGGGGCCTGCATGCACTAAACTGGCCAAGGATGCAGTGCAGCGGCTCAGAGGAGGGAGAAATGTTTGTTCTTACCTCTGTTGTCATACGCGTGCCTCAGGGCCCACCTCAGTTATTCATACCCCAACAAAGGCTTTCCAGTATTCTGCTTACTACACAGCGACGCTCTTCATGCAACAAGACTAAATGTGACCTTATTTATAGAAATTATGCAATTGTTGTTGTTCTAAATAGAAATAGAACAACGATTAATTATCTGGTTTGAAAAGCTAAAGGTCAAAATTTGACATAAATTCAGCAAATTAGAGACAAATGTTTTTTATGGGATAATTGAAATATATTATAATTAGATTTTATTTTATCTTCATCTCCATCTTGTCCTTTTCATAAAGATAATAATAATTTATGTATTTATTATTGTCTGCATCACACGTGGCATTTCTATTGTAAATAAATTGAGAAAGCGCAGTGACATGCAATATAGTTATAATATTAAACGAAATGAAATAAACAGGGGTCAGTGGGGGCAGGGCAGTGTGCTCACAGTCAGTATACAAATACAGGATAAACCACAGCAAAGGTTGGCAGCCATCCCGCCAGATCAGTTTGACGATTTTATTATTTCTATTTCACCGTATTGGACTGACAGACATGAGTCACCGGGGCTGATCTATGTCATGGAAACAACAATCATAGAATCCCTTCCTCTTCGGTAAGTTATCTTATTTTGAAAGGCTGTTAAACTGGGTCTGAAGATTTTGTCAATTGCCTGTGGGCTGTGTCAGAGGTCTGTTATGCAATCAATTCATGCTACCTGATGAACACACTAGTTTATCATGTATAATGGAATGTAAAACTACCTAGCATGTAATTATGTAGTTTTTATCTGCATATCTATAACGATTATCTTTGCAGAAACTCTATACTGTATGTACTCAGTGGTGGTGCATTACATCAGAAAGTACTGTACGCTCCAGAAACAAGGTCGAGTAGAATAAATAAAACACTTTCCAATCATTTTGGGGGTTTGATGCATTGCTATTCTGACATTCATTCTTGCAGAGAAGAGCAGATGAAGGTATATGATACACACCAGAAAGCGGTTTTATATGTGCTTCTATGCATTTGGACACTGGTAATCATTAGTCTTTCACCGATCTCTGTAATTAATCCACCTTGACATAATAATTTGCGTCCGTTCTATTTGAAGTGTTTTTGGGAACCTTTGCTCAGCAGGGTGGCACGACAAGAGGCAGCTGCGTCCAGTGTTTCACTACGCAGGCTGAGATCAGAACAGAACAGGTTTCCCTCATTGTGTCACCAAATTACATGTGACAGGCGGAGGGCGAAATGGCATGATTGATGAACAGAGTGATTCTCTACATGTAATTAATACACTACTAATGGCGAACCATTTGTCTTCCGTACTGCGCAGTAAAAACCCAGAGGAAGGTGGAGCAAGGCGTCGTGATGAAGGCTCCTATCTGACCACCCGGTGAACGATTGTGTTTCCTTTGCAAGATTTAGTTACCTAATGGCTCGTCTGAAAGCCATGGGGACATTGTAATGGACCATGTAATGGATAAAGGATCGTATCGATGGCCATGTGTTGACTTAACAACATTGATCTGGAGAATTTATATTGAAAAAAAGCGAAAATAATTAAGCTGTAAAAACACTTTTACGAGAGGAATAGCACAAAGCGTTCCATCAAATAAAAGTATATGTCAGTGAATCAAATGCCATTTTAATACAGAATATTTGATAGCATGAGAGGTATGACATATTCTACTTTAAACACCACAAACTTCTGCAGTAAAAAATATATCTAGTGCACGGAAAAATGATCCTTTGCTTTCCACCAACAGCAACATTTTTTTGGAAGAGACCAGAAAAACCGAGCACAAGAACAACAGAGCGGCTATAATGAGCAGCGATGCCCACTTATGTGGAGCAGACAAAGAGAAGAGGAGCCACATACAGACACTCTAACTTTATAAGTCCTGAATCAAAGGGGCAAAGAAGAGAACTAAACACACTGTTTGATTGAGGAGAGATCTCCAGGGAGCTTAGTTCAGCAACACGACAGCAACAAGCACTTAGCACCAAAGACAGGCAACAATAACACTTTTTTTTTTTTTTTTTTTCTGACAAAGTCTCTAATTTAAGACTGAAAGAGAACGGTACGGCTCCATCAATTAGAGTCGACAGATGTGACAGACAGACGTAAGCAGAGAGATAACAGAGCACCTAATCAAACAATGTGAGCGTGGTGTAATGGTACAGAGGGAGGGAGAAAGAAAAAGAAAGAGGGGAGAGATTGTGATGGATGACACAAGATCCAGCATAGTATCATATCTCTGTGGATTAAATGCTCTGGGAAACTGGCCCCGGAGTGTGCTTGTGCATATCATTAAGCTCCACGAAGAGGAGGAGGAGGAGGTGGAGACGTCTGCCCGGCCAAGTGCACGGATAGGCCACGTCTCACAGCTGGCTACCGCTTCTAAGAAGGATCGGTTTCGATAGCTTGTGTATATTTTTTTCCCACCGAGTATTTGAGACGATAAACATTTCATCTGGACAGAGGGGGAAACAAATCTAAGTAGCCCTGAAGGATCTGTGCGTGTCTGAAGAGCGAGCGCCGGACACAGGGTGGTTTGCAAGCTTTTGCACATCTACCCACATCCTTGTTCACCGTTCAGCTTGTCTGGCGTCCAAAGTGTGTTTACCTGTGCGAGTTGGCTGTGTGCACCGTGTGTGTCATTCTTCCGGAAGGCAGTTTTAAAAACACACTATGTCAGATATTGGATGTCTACTGTATAATTTGACTGGTCTGTGCACAGAGGCCGGCTGTGGTATGAGTCATTGATTACACATCAGCTTAGTATGCTGCAGTGCAGACCCTTACATTGGTGGAGAGGCAACCTGAAGCCCCCGAATCGATACCTGCAGGCCTGTGAAGCTTTCCTGCTCGGTCCGCACTGAAGGACTCCCTCACTCTCCTCTGGGCCCAGGCCTAACCTTTTCCAAAGAGAGGTGATGAAGGAGCTCATCATTTCTAATGAGGAATTAGTGATCGGGGCCAGAGGAAATGACTGTCAGCACCGCGTCGAGGAGTCCAAAAAGGTCTCGCAGAGTGGGAAGTGCCAAACAGTATTCTTCAGGGACCGGCAGATTTTCTTGATTTGCTCCAAGAGGCAGACAGCGGGGTTTAGCGGCTGAGCTGAGGAAGCCCAATGATTAAATATCTCTGTGGTCCTGACATTGAATGTTTTTGAATTGGGGAGAGAATGAATATAGCTTGAAGATAATCCAGTTGTCACCGTTCGAACAAAGCAATATCAAGAATTATTAAAGAGTTTGATTTTCAGAGGGACCTATATTTTAATGTAAGGACCTTTAACCCTGATAACATGCTCTTGTTCTAAAAACTGGCTAACGCCGCCTCTCGCAAACCACGTGATATATTCCATGTTTAAGAGATGAATCACTCCAATTGACAGAAACATATTCACAGCTAATTAAAAATGTAATTGCGTGCACTTTAGCCATTTAGAGGAAGATGAATGTGAAATCATTAGGCATCCTCTGAAAACCAGATGTTCATTAAATTATGTCTATACAAATGCCATTGTTCAATAGATTGCCAGAATATATGCTTACAGTAAAATGCCGAGTAATTCATCGCTTAAAGTGCGTTAATTGATTCAAGCCTGCAAAAATAGCCCATCACTGCAGCACAACATTAAAAGCCAGAACCGGAAAGACGGTTATTTTCTCCCTTTCTTTCTATTGTTCCATGGCTCATCTATTATTAAGATCCATTTTAGAATCTGAGATCAATTCTGAATGAATAAGAAGTCTGACTAATCTTAAGAGAGTCATTCAGTTGCCAGGCAATGTTTCATTTTTAATAAATAATATCTGTAACCTAGTAAAGCTTATGAGTGCAATCTGCTTTTGACGCACGTGGTAATCACAGCAGAGATGAGGCGACATTCCTCTTCGCCTGGCCTCAGACAAAAGCCATCTCTGGAGAATGCAACAATCATGCCTCAGTCTCTCTCTCTCAATTAGCCCCCGCTGTGCAATTCATTGGGTCTGCTGTAACAGTCCCTTAACAATACTTACCCAGGCTAGCCATTACTCAGTTCTACAAGATAGGGGCCTCCATCTGCATATTTGGGAGACATTATATAGTAAACAAAAAGTCCTTCAAAAATAAAATGCCACAAACACAAAAGAAAGAGATCGAAAACCTGATGGCTCCTGTCGATGAAAGAGAAACACAAAACTGCCCAACCGTCTCGAAACTTAAACCACCTACTTGTTATTTCCTTTTCCTCAGTTCTTGTCAAGTTAAGGTTGGCCAGAAAAAATACAAAAATCTATGTTTGGACTGCCAAGTGGTAGTGACAGGCTGGAAACAAAAATCCTCACAATGTCTCGCCCATATTTCCTTCGCTGTTTTCATTTGCTGGCTTTTCCGAATACAGGCAAACTTGGGACTAACTATCTGAGTTTTTGCAAACTGTATATATGTATTTTCTGTTCTGAGACAAGATCAAAAAGGCTGAGCCGAATAGCGGTTGTTTGTAGACAAAAGGTCTCTGACCTTGTCGATATTATTCCTTGTTGGTTTCCTTCTTTTATACGCCCAGTGAATCCCTCCTTTTTTTGTTATGACAATTATTAAGAGCCTCTGTCAGACACACCAAGAAGCCAACTCACCACTCACTTTATGTACCTAATAAAAGCTATGCTGAGTAATTTCAATTTCCCTGAAGGCTTAACCACAGCCACTGCCTCTGCTTTTTACATTAGACAGCTCTTCCACTAGCTGTGGATTGGACTAATGGAAAGTGTGCTTTTGCTTTTTCCTTGGAAGAAAGGAGAGAAAGAGTGAAGAGGGCTGAGCGGGTGGAGGATGACAGATGGGTCGACTGCAGCGTTGACACAGCATCCTGTTATGAAATGAAGAATCCTGCAAATTTAACTTGTATTTGGAGTAGTTTAGAGTGACGGACAAATATTCCACTTTATGTCAAAACACTTCTTTGACAGACAAATTAAAGTGCCTGGATGCCTTAGTGGTTTTCACAAACTTACAATTGATCCTCTACGTTATTCCTGGTAAAAGCCTAAATAAAAGTTCTGTGCAAAACCGGCTCAGACACTTTGCTCAAAGCAGCTGCGTCTGTCTCCAGTGTCAATCGCTTCTCATGAGGAGAGCAGATGGGGACCATTCACAAGCGTTCACTAGGTGGCAGTCTAGTAACATAAAACCAGGTGGCTGATGTGAGCCTGCATGCATACGTCAAGGTGGAGATATGGATCGACAAGATTTAGCTGTTTTACGGCTGCATCAGAATACATAATTTTATGGTGGTCTTAAAAACCAAACTTAGTGTAGAAGTTTTGTGCATTCAGGTGCTGCCGACTGTGATTATCACTTTTTTTCTTTCTCTTTCAGTTCCACTGATGGGGTCCGGGCTGCGGTGGGTGCATGAGGTGGTCTGTTTTACTTTAAGGATCTGTAAATTGTCCAAGCTGTGTTCTTTGCTCTGATACCCACCCGCCTGAAACTGCTGTTCCTACACTTCACTGAAGCAATTATAGAGAAGGACTTTGGCAGATCAATGAAATCCCCTTTAGATGAGAGAGCCGTACGGGCATTTTGATCAATTCCAGATCAATTCTAGCGTTTTGCCCAAACCTTGGCCAAATAAAAGTGGAACTTCTGATGGAGAGTGGAGCATTCGCCAATAACGACGGCGTCTCCTTCGATTGGCTGCTTGTATCTGTGTTCTGGCTGGTGTCTGGATACAGTATATTGCCTACAGTGCTAGGCTCAGCACACACATGCTGCTCTCTCTCTCTCGCTCTCTCTGTACGTCGCCCCATTTCCCTTCTTCCAAACGTGGAAACGTGACAGGTGCTTGAATGCAATTGGAGTTGGCAACTCGCATCAAAGCTCTCGGTAAATTCTAAAGACGAGCTGAGAATCGTCATTAAAGAGACTCTGCATGGCTAAATCTGACAAGACTTAGTACTGAGTGTAAGTGAGAAGGCAGGAGATTGAAGGAGAGAACAGTCGTAATTTCTCCCAAATTTCACTGTCATTGGACAGTATGGTCATTGTCAAGAATACTGCCGGAATAATTTTTATGGATGGCTGTGATGCATCCCATTGGTTTTGATTTATGGTCCCACATTTCCATTGTAAAAGTACAGTATATGCCTTGTCTCTGTGTGGCTCCTACTTGCAGTGAGACAAAACTGTTAAAACCATAGCTTCATTGAAAAAAGTGCAAGTAAACAACAGAGTAGATCTTAAGAATTTTGCTATCTTTATAGAAACGGACTAAAAAAGAAGAAAAAGATCTCCTGCTGGTGAGTCTGTCTTTGTCTGGACAGAGATCCATTTGCTCCAGAAATATTCATAACAGAACCAGAGTTTCATCTGAGCAAACAAATCGAATCAATGTTTTTCCGGTTAGTGAAGATGGGATTGTCTTCTCTAATGCAGCCTCACATTATGATTAGGCTGATAAAGTGGGTGACTTTCTACATTTAAAAAATACCTTACGCAGCCTGAAAACTATTGACTTATGCTACTGGCCTACTGCATTACTACTTTTTCACTGTTTGAAAAATGCCCTGTTGGCTAATAGTCATATATTGAATCCTCATTTTATCCCCTCTATTGGATGTGTTTTCCTCCCTCTCCCTTGTATTTTAATCCTCTCTTCATTCGAAGCTCTGTGCTCTTAACAGAGTTAATATAACAAGTGAGAATGATGATTTCACACACTTGAAATATAAACTGTGCTCTTATCACCACACAGACACACAAGCTTTGCCTCTTCTCCTGTATACACGAGGAGCACAGGCAATATTTGTAGAGTCAAGCATACTCATCCTGTACTTTGCACCGGAGCAAGTCAGGAGCTGTTAATACATTTCTGTGCAGCTACAGCTCTCCACAGCTTCATGATAATATATTTCCATCAACTGGAGACAAGAAAAACACATCTGAGGCCTTTAATAATGGAGACACGAGAGCCACTTTGCCCCACCCGCACAATGGATCCAAAAATTAGTGTCAAATGCATGCATCTTCAGAAATAGCTTGGCTGCGAAAAGCAGACTGAAAAATAAAAATGTCAAACTTATTGGCGTTTTGTATGAATAATGGATGTTTTAATACATCGGCGTGTTGTATTGTATTGCAAAAAGGCCATATGAAATATACATCATCTAATTAGATGTCATTCTCGGACGTGGCACAGCCTGTTTTTGATCAATATGTAATAAGATCTAGTATCAATTAGTGATGGTTGGGGGTGGAGATTTAGCAGCAGACAATGGCAACTCTAAATGTAAGTAAAACAGCAGTAAAAATCACTGCAGCTAAAGGAATAAACAAAGCACAC
This sequence comes from Limanda limanda, assembly GCF_963576545.1. Lineage (NCBI taxonomy): Eukaryota > Metazoa > Chordata > Actinopteri > Pleuronectiformes > Pleuronectidae > Limanda > Limanda limanda. The sequence continues at coordinate 14,774,587 of NC_083645.1, read as the reverse complement.
AATAAAGATTTAAAAGCTCATTTCGAAAGCAAAATATTGAAATATGTAGATTTACTGCATCATTATGCTGCGGCTCACCTATAACCACTGTATTGATCAAAAGGAATTATGTCTTCTGGGTGCTCTATTCCCACCTACAGCGCAGGAAGACTTCCATCTGTAACAAAGATAACTTCTAAAAAGGTGCACAGATGTGACAGTGACTGCGTGCTTAGCAATAAATCCAGTGATTATAATGACTGTGTTTAATCACATCCATAGGTCCTTTGCATCTTCAACTATGATTCACTCCAGACTGTATTTCAACAACAAAGCAAGTAATTTTTATCTCCTGTTTTCGGAGACATCACAGAGTCAGTGGATGATAAATGAAATGATCAACATGTCATGTAGCATTTGTATGACACTAAATGATCACTGTTATTGTACGGGCTATAAACCCAATCCATATACTGAAGTCAATACTCTGCCTTGTTACTCAAACCGGAAGATTAATCCTGAGTTATACGCACATCTATCAATTCAGTCATGACTACGAGTCAGCCCAGCACAAGGATCTCGAGCGGAGAAGGACGGGAAGGAAGATTGTGCTCTGACCTGCTCTGCCGCTGGTGGTGGCGGTAGGCAGCCTATCTGTGATGCGGGGGCAGTGTGAGTGTGTGCCTGCGCGCGAGTGTGTGTTGAGGGAAGTCACTGAAGCAAAGACAGAGCATACACTTGAATGATTGAGGTTACCCGGGTGACCTCATAAACCAAAAACCGTGGCAGTCTCCCAAGGTGAACGCTGAATTATGCCGTCATTAAAGGACAGGCCCAGTTGCCAAGGTTAGTATGTAAAGTATAATCATCTTCCTCCCCCTTCTTCCAGTCACTCATTAGTCCCCCTCATGGGCCAACAGAGATTATACCTTGAACTTGCTTGACTATAGCTATCTGCCCGCCGGGAATGGTTCGGCTATGGGCCATTTATATCCCCTCCCGCTATCTCCGGCAAGCTAGGCATACAATTCTGCAGGTGTAGCGTCTGTGTGCGCTTGTGGGAGTGCACTTGTGTGTGTGTGCCTCCCCACCCCACACTCCGCTCACAGATCATCGAGTTTGTCCCATAAAAAAATGAGGGATGCTTTGACTTACCGCCGCATTATGTCCCAATTTATAAAAGAACCACTGGGAAGAAGCCTGCTGGCGTCGCAACAATTTGTTAGAATTAGGACCATTTGTTTTGTTTCCCTGGGCACTCAGTGCTGATTCAAACCCTTTGCTTCCAAAATTGAATCACTGCCATTTGAGGTGCACAAATTCTGCCAAGCGTCACAGATCTACGTCAAATATAACGTCACCCTTCAGTTGTAAAAGACTATTGAAGGTAATGGCAATCAAAATACATCTTGCAATCAAGCCTGGACACTTTGGGGTTCTTCACCACATTAGTATGCATACAGGGGCAATCGTGTTAAATCAAAACCCTGAAGAGCAACAAAATATTTAGTTTTTAGAGGAAATCATGTGTTTTTAAATTCCACCTTGACCATTTATCACAATCATTTACTTTTGTTTGCCACATTAACCACTAAAAATCACAGTAATAGGTCAAATTAGCACCACTGGTTTGAATTAAGAAGTCCCATTCTGTCTAATGGTGCCTCTTTTATATATTTAAAGTATTACCTTGCGGTGAGCTGTGATCTTGTTAAATATTATAGAACTCTGTGATAACACTGTTTATGTTTGCACAGAGAGATAGATAATGTGTATCCACATTCCCATTTACTGTAGCCAATTGCCTGCTAATGCTGGTATCGGACGCTAAGAGAGGGTATTCATTTCAAAATTGGCAGCGACACTAAGCACACTTAACCACGAGTGCTTCTGGTTGAACGTACAGCTGCTAAAAAGTAACACATCCTGACTCTGTTGATGTGTCCACTCTTAGTTAGTTCTTTACTGTCATTCCATTAACGGGTAATCATTTTACCTGCTTTGTGTGAATGGTTCTCAACAATAGAGAGCTTGTGCGTCAGGTATCCGTTGTATTGTACAGTAGGTTTCTAGCTTCAGTCCCTCACAGCGCATCTCCTAAAGAAGTCTAACTTTCTCTGGTATACTCCTCTTCAGCAGGACAAAAGTTCATCCTCCAAACCACTAATCCCCCCCACGCACACACACACACACACACACACACACACACACACACACAGATACACAAAAACACACCTACACAAACAATTTTACTATCAGCAATTATTAGCAACTAATAAAAAAGGATCCAAGCTGGATGTCAGTGAACTAAAGGTCAGCAAGATAGCATCAGCAAACTCTTATTCATTTTCCCTTCATAAATCATACTTCGTTGAACTTCATAACTTCACTTCACGAGCTTCACTCCATAATTTTTCCCCTGGTAATACGCGCTCTCCCTGCAGTGGATTTATGCCAACCAGCAAGGGGGCCTGCCCTCCAGCCCGAGGCTTCATCCACTTTATGTTTTGTAAAATGCATCTCTTTCGGTATGTTTACACCTGGCATGCACTCCAGACATTCTGAGCTCCTTAAACCTGAGGCTTTTGAAAATGCCGTTGGTCCTGTTTTAGTTTGAAAAACCCTGGGGTCGCTGGGCAGAAAATTAAACTTTCGGAAGCAGCGATGTAGAAGCCCACCTTTGCTTCCTGATTGGGTCTTTTCAGTCACGACTCGACTGCCGGTGGTGAACCCAGCATGGATTGCAAATTACAAATGTGTCTAAGTTTCAGCTCCACTTTGTCAAAGTTCATCAGGTCAGACAGTAATGATCAGCAAAACAAATCCATTTCTAAGTAGAAGACAGCCATGGACAAGAAGGCCCTTGTGCTGAAACTCAGAAGTCCCACAGCGCTGCCTGGCAGTTGGAAGTTTAAACATCAGCAATGAAATACTCACACACAACAAGTTTGTCACTCACAGTCTCAGGTGCTAAGTTCAGCCCTGAAGAAAAACGCAGATACAAGGAGCAGGAGAAACTGATGAATAGACAAGGGAATCAACCACAAATCTCCTCCACTCAAGCTGCACCGAACAGAGCTTGATGCCTGAACACTTCTTATGCAATGCACACAAACAGCTGTAGGAGGATCCCATTTTGACATGCCATCTTCACAGGACAAATTATGCAGCCTCTCTGTCTCTGTCCCTGTCATCCTTGCGGGCAGACGAGATTGAGTGCATTGTGCTTATGTATTAGAGCCAAGTGCTCTTAGGTAAGAAAGATGGATTCAGTTTGAGGTACTACGGAGACCCACTCTTTCAGATATTCAGCTCAGGTTTACTGAAAGGTATACAAATCACTCACACTCTTTGTTGAGGTCAAAGAAAGTAGCTGCACCATCTTAATTGCCAGTGACTTGAGAAATGTGCCAAATATGCTCAAAGGGCTTGTTTGAAAGGACCTCAATAACCAAAGCCAATTCCCACTGAGGGACGGAGAAACTGATCAGTGGACAATTCGGTTACACCCAGTCTGAAATGCTTCAAGACAGACTGCGCTTCTTCCAAAACTCCTCCTGCCAACAGAGGCTCACTGAAGCATTCATTTTCACTCAAAGAATTTAATTTGAACGTAGCAGTCCATATCCCTGCAGAGCCTACATAAGTTGCACGGCTTCTTTTTTTCCCACAAGACAACATAGAATCAGTTTAACAACACACTGGGGACTGGCAGCATTTACTTCTAACTACTTAAACTGGTTTTAACTTTTTTGTCAACTTTATGAAATATTAAAAATCGTAAAAAATTGTAAATTGTAAAAAAATGATTCATTTATCAATGCAGATAAAGGTGACACAAGTTAGGTGAGCATTGGTAAGGAAATCCAAATAAGGCCTGCTCATTTGTCCGTCCACCTTCCCCGTCTAATTCCACTTATCTCACAGAGAGCTTCTACTTAGCGACCCCTCTCAATGAATTGTGGCCTTTGACCTGCCACACTTTATAAAGTGACATGATGTCGGAACTAATCTGTTCCTGAGTGTAAGGGTGCAGGGAAATCTACGGGGTCATCAGGTGTATTTGTGTGTTGTTCAAAGTGTCATGAGATCACACCACAAGTTCCGCACTCGCTCTAAAGCACAGGATCTACGGTGTCTGCTTTAAACTCTCACACCAAGTTCACTTAACAGGAACAAGACTGATTTGCCAAACAAACCCCTTCAGCCTATCCCCACTGGGCAGACCTCAAGTTTCCAGCATCACTCGTCTGCCTTTGGAGCCACCTCTGTAGGTTTTTCCTCTCATAGGGCTGTCAACTCTGCAAATTACTCAACCCACTGTGGCTCTGACCACAGCAGAAGATTTGGTCTTAGATTAGTCATAGCTACCTCCCGAGGAGCTTGGAGCTGTTTCCTCAAATCTACTCTAATTTGCCAGTATCTCCCTGCCTTTAGCTGACAGGTATAACACCTTTTCAAAGCCACTTGCTTCCTGATTTGTTCACTCTTACAAACAAACAAAATCCCACCTTGTTTCCTTTTTTACATCTGCTAGACAATTCAGCACTTGGGTACGTTAATGTATACCTCTGCATTACCCTAACCTTCCTCCTGAGTGTATCTTGCAGAAAAAGAACAGTAATTGCTTAGTTGAAACATGCAGCACATACAGACAACTATGCACCCAAAGTAGAACCTTAAAGTATCTTATGTTGACATGTCTCTGGGCATAATCATAAAAACTATGACAGTTCGCACCCTCTGGGATCCTTCAAATTCCCCTTATGCACAGAAAAATAGGCATTATTGAATTTAATTATTGAAGGTGTAGGATCTCTGCCTTCATAGTCAGATCCCATCACCCTGTGCACTGGCACACTGAAGGTAGAGGTTGCTAACTGGACTAATCTATATCCCTGTTTTGATAATGTATCAGTTAATGAATAAACCCACTGCAAATCAGAGGGTGCAGATTAAATTCACATCACTGCTGCTGCCTTCAGATGAGTGTGGGCAGTCCCTCTGCTGCAAAGTCGGGGTTTCATACAGACCGCTAACAGCTGGGGGTGAGATATAATGTGTGTGCCCTCTGAGTGTATGTATCTAGATGGGTCTGTTGACGATTGCTGGGGAAACTATAGGAAAAGTCCAAACGATTAAATGGACAAGGTTGATTTGTTTTGTTGTCCACTTAAGGCATTTGGCTTTTATATAAGATGAACATTAAACAAAATTTGACCTTTTATTTCCTGGTATTGAAATAGACATATGTTAGACAATGTATAAGATGACGCCTTTTCTACCCATGTCATTTTTAGGTGAACACAAGTAACTCTCTAGCATTCTTCGTTGGTTATGCTCTTCCAGCCTTTTAACACATTTCAGTTCTCGTTTGTTTCGAGAGGTTTGTCTCTTCAGGCTCCTCTTCAGGAGGTAAAAACCTGCCCTATTTGGTTAAGGCTCTGTGATTGACTTTGACTGTGTAAAGCTTTTCACTTCCCCCCTAATGAAGTCCTTTGTTGTGTTGGCAACATGTTATGGGTCATTGTCTTGCTGCATGATGAATTCACTCGTCTGTTTCTCTGTAAATTGACAGAGAAAAAGGTTTGTTGACACCTCAGTGAGCTTCCAGAAGCAGTCGAGAAAACCGAAGCCATGACAACACCTCCGTAATGCTTCACGGGTAAACCTTTATATTTTTGGATGATGAGAAGATGTTCTCATCATCTTTCTCCACACTTTGCCTTTTTCATCATTCAAGAGAGGGTTCTTTTCGCCCTTATCCTTCAAAAAAAGTACTTTATATCTTTTGTAGGTAAAATTCAAATCTGGCCTTTTGATTCTACTGCCGATGAGTGATTTGTGTCTCATGGTATGATCCATACTTTCTTGCGTTGCATGTTCAGCTCTGCCCTTTGGATGTTGGTGGTGAGGACACTGCTGTTATTTTGAGGTTTTTCATGGGAACTTTCTTGCAAAGTTTCTGTCATCAACTGCTGTCATCCTTGGCTGACCTGTTTGATGCCTGTTTCTCGGTGCAGGAGATTTTTTTGTTTCCAAGACATTCCAAATTGTGTTAGTGGCCCAATGTTCGTGCAGAGCAGTTTCCCCCTTTTTTTCAACTCTCAAAATGACTTGCTTTTTCTCCCAAAGAAAACCCAACAAATGGAACCCAAGGCTAAAACCTAGAGTTGATATTTTATTTCCAATATAAAACTTGGAATAAACAAGAATACCCTATTAGTCACATTCCAGTACCTTCGCTTACTTGAACAGTGGCAGGGTTCAATCAAAAGGAGCTCTGTCCTACATTGTTCAACACATCAAGGTCTTAGTAAAAGCTGAAAGTTTGTCTGATATTCATCTTTCAATCTAAAATCCAGATTTCTTCAAAAACAAGCAGATTTGTAAAAGTTTTTGGCTATTGTAAAAGTTTTTGAGCCCAATGTGTGATTTAGGCTTGGCACACACAGTAAACATTTTAATCTATCCAGTTACAGATGCCATTATTATCAATAACATTTAAAAAAGAATCAAGAACTTCTCTTTTCTGTGTTTTTTTCTCAAGTTATTTGACAATTCATATATTATTATCACAAACAATAAAATGACCTTTCTTAACAAGAAGTGAAGGATTAATGCTCACAACCCCAGGGTGCAAAAATACATTGCCAGCCATGGTTCAGTAGAGCTGCGAGGAAAAAGCTCTGCCATAGGGCTAAGCTCAGTAGCTTTCTCCTTCCTGCTCAGCAGCTTAACCATAAGAGCAAAAAGAATAGGTTTATTGGGAAAGGTCACTCCACCATAGACCAATGGTGAGGAAGCGCTGAAGGGCAGTTAACCCGCTGCTTATAATTGGACACAAGAAACAGGAAGATGTGTTGCATAGCTGCAGCCGTGAACGTGTCTCAGTGTTGCAGCGATATGTGATTGTCTCAACGTCAGCGGGCTCTAGCAGTCAGTGTTACTGCCATAGCTCAACTTGTCTCTTGCTCTTTCCTTCTTTTGAGTCATCGAATGCTCCCCTGACGATTCGGCTGCAGAGACCTGGTTGTTGAATGTGCAGAGAGTGAGAAACATGAATAAAGAGCAATGTCAATACTGCCCGTTTATAGGCAGCAGCCCCTATAGGTCCCCCCTGACTCGCTCTGCACTCATAAAAATTTAAGCATGTAGAGATGAGTATAGGTGTAACAAGCCTTGTTAGAAGGTGAAGACAGGAGCAGGCCTCAACTTTAATTAGCCCCCTCACAAGGTGCCACGAATGATGACAGATCTTTGAATAAAACACTTTCAACAACAACACCAAACACACGTAGAGTGACAAAGCTGGGAATAAGTTGAAGGAAAGCGAGATGGAAACTGACAAAATATATTAGATTATGTTGAATCTGCACACATGAATCTCCTGACAAGAATGGATACGGTCACATTTCTGTGTAGAGTTTGAGGCTTTAGTGATGTTCCTCATGTGGAGGATGTGTGGTTGAGAAATGCTATTCAGTCTATTTAAGCAAAATTCCAGTGCTGTGAAAGGCATTTTTTCCTGATGCAATATACATGCATTAGTCAATATGCTGTAGAGTCTCGTTAAGAGATACAAATCAGGAGTCTCCTACGCTGTCTCCTTCTGTCAGACACTGACTCATCCAAACATCTAATGGTGATCTATAGTCTCTGTTATACGGCACTAATCGTTGAGTTATGTTTTCCTTTATTTCTTATACTTTATGAAGTTTTTTTTGTCTGTGATACAAGTCCAGCAGATTATAGCAATGAATAATTCAGAAATTATGTAAGTAGTGTATTTGCGTGTACAGTACACGTGAGTTAACTGGGCAGACTCTTTCTTCTCTCTCCACACTGCTGTGTCACAGAGTTCAAGTACTGATCAAAAAAAGAGGTATTAGAATTCAACATTTTTACGTCGACTATTGGCTGACTGGTGGTATTATTTTATTAATGACTTAGCACTGAACTTTGCATTGTGCTGACACCAGAGATGGTGTAGCTAAGCTGTGAATTAAGCCCCAAATCCCTTCGATTCCCCCTGGCTGGCAGTCTGCTCATCACCATTACTTATTCACCTGAAATAAAAAAGTGACTTCCAGTGTGGTAGAGGGTCCTCTACATACACTGTATCGTCCAAGTCCTGCCTACCTGTTATAATCCTGCATAATGGAAAAGTGGAATGTCACCTTGTGTGAGAGACAGCTGATATCTCTCCGCGAGCAGAAAAAAAGCCATTTAGCACAAGTGCAGATCACATTTAATTAGACGAGAGGATTTAAATTGCCATGCATCAAACACTGCAGATGACCAAAACGGATAGAACTTGGGCCACGGGCCAGATTCCTTGAGCTCTTCCATAACCCATCACAATCCCTTGAGCTACGGGGGTCAATAAGTCAGAACACAGCCGCCTTAATTAACAATGACCATAGCTGGGGGGTGTCCAGAATTTTAATGCGTGTCACCAGCATTCCAGTAAAATATGGAGGAAAATTACAAATTAGCGGTTTTAGCTAGAAATGAGCCATTATTGTTTTATACAGTTCAGGGTTTAATTTGGAATGTCTGTCCCGGAATGCGTGATCGAGAAAGAGCATGAGAGGATTATACAGCAGTAACTCATTACACGACTATGATAGATATCTCTGTGAGGAGTCGCAGATAAAATGAGTTTGATGTTTCTAGTTCACTAATGACCCCAGTGGAGGTACTGTCGGGTAATTCTGTGATACATGTTAACCTGTCAAAGCTGGCGAATATTTTCAACACTTAGCTGCCACCTATTGTTGAGGAGTGATTTCACTTTCATTATGCTTTGCACATACATCAATAATAGCCACACAGCTGTCAGAGTCCATTAAGACACATCTACATAAGCATAGGGGCAAATATTCATAGGCATATCACTTTTCTGGGAACGGCTCGGGGAGATGGATTGGAATGACACAAAGATGAACTCCCTTTTCAATCCATTGTGAGACGGGAACTGCCACATTGGCTCATGGTAAAATATCACCCACACACGTACACACACATTGAACAGCACACACACTCACAGGTGTGCACACAACACGCACATCTAAAATTATTTATAAATCTCTCAGTCATGTGGCACCTTTTTTCACTGAGGTGTTGTTGTCTGAGAGCTTATCTTCCCAATGTGACATTGGAGAGAACCTGTACATTCCATAAGGAATCACTGATTCTGTGGATATTTTTCTGTCTTTACCTTTTACAATATTTGAATAAAGTAAACTTTGATGGTATTGTCCACATAGAACGCCAAACAGATAAGTATGTAAAATAACCATTTGAATAGACACTATACAATAAAGGTGAATACCTTTTATTTCACAGACCTTTATTGACTTATTCTTTTTGATAATAGCAATCCGCAATATCCCTTTAAATGTAACAATAAATCTGATATGAAAACATATCATGTTACTCCCACAGCTACTGAGATTTTTAGATGTAATTATATGAGTTTTACTCATTGTATCTGTGGGTTCCTTTACAGCAGTGGCTATTTATTTATTTACACCTTGATTTGTACAATAAAAACTAGCTGGTTATTGGGAATGTCTTTGGTATTGGTTGTTTTCTACATGTAGTAGAAGAAATCACATAATAACATAGTTAAATACAATAAAACTGTCCCTGGGAGGGAAATCTATGTATTATTGTGCATGCGTTTTGAAACACAACAATAAAAGCAACAAAACAAGACCAATATTCTGTGCAAGCTCAAAATACTAATAATAAAAACACAAATAAGAAAAATTTACAATTAGGTAAGTTCACCCCGAGTACAAAGCTACTTCTTTACATGATATTTTGTGCAGAAAACAAGTCCTCGCCTCATTGTTTTTGATTCACATCTGTAACAAACAGAGCCAAACTGAGTTAGCATGCACTGACATTATTGCCTTGATACCTCTGTAGCCCCCAGCAGTCCCAGTATAATGAGAACAATGTGTGATCGATGGCCTCATGATTGCTTCATATTGCTTTGCACACACAGGGCCTCATTTGCACTGTAAGCCTAAATACAGGTTTACATGCATTCCACTTCAATTAATATTCTAAGGTGCGTTGCCTTCTTTGTCTTAGCTCAGCAAAAACACACATTAATAAATAAATAAAAAGGAGAGGAAAAAAGTACGCTGTGATTATGGATTGCACTGGATCAAGTCCCAGATGGAGTAGTTTCATTACAATGACCGAATATCCTAGCTCACGTCCAGGTGTCCCTGGAAACGCAGGTATTGACCATCACAACAGTGCTGGAGTGAGAACAAGCTTCCCTGTGGGGCCCAGATGAGTAAGGAGCTGTCAAGCCTGGCTCCCCTAAGCGTTAATAGACCCCCTGCCTGAAACTATCTCCAGGTCTGCATCAAGCATCCAGCTGAGTTTCCTAAAGCTCTAGCTGTAGAACCTGTTTCTATAGTCCCCTTCATCTTATTCTGTTTTATAGTTGCATCTGCAGGGTGCAAAATAATTGTTATTAGAGCAACACTGCTCACATCTTTTAAAATGCATCAATAGGATTTTATTTCATACAGCATATGTTTATATTAGTAAAGCACAACCCTAACCAGTGATGTGAGGAGCCAAAGAACCAACACATCTATCTTAGGTTAAGTGTAGAAGTGGAAAGAGATGAAAATAATTTTTGAAATTTGACTGTCCAGTAGGTGGTGGAGGGGTTGACGAGGATTATTCATAACGGATGACACTTTGGTCAGTATGCTCCTCTACTTCAAAGTTGTCAAGCTACTTCGCAGTTAGTTCCAGAGCCAGCATTCTGGGTCAGTTCAATCTCCCTCAGATTATTGGAAAGTACAGTGTGCTTCCATCATCCCACTTCACACATTGATGGATCTCAGCTTAATCTGGAAACAGACCCTTCTAATATTCAGCCTTAGTTTTCACGTTCCAGTTCTGTCTGTTCTTTGCAGAGGCCTATATGTAGTTTAGGTACTATAGGCCGTCCACCCTTTGAACATCCTTTCCTAAGATGCACATGGGCTGTGTCATCGTCTTCCTTCTCAAGTCACCATCACTCATGAAATGTTCACCTTCTACTCTCTACCCAGTAGTTTTACTCTAAATCTGAGGTTTGCAAGGTGAATAGGAATGAAACATTGCCTGTAGCTCCTGTACTAACTAGCACCATTTCAGACGGAGCACTGCCCATTTGGACCCACTAGAGTCTGTCTGTCAGGTAGTTGGTTATCCAGGAAATGTGTCTACCCTCATTGCTTGTAGCTTCTTCAGTAGCAGTGGCTGGATACTATTGAATTCTCTGAAGCCAGTTCCAGCACCTTCATCACAGTGATGGAACTGGCAGCAAATATTCGTAAGGGAACCACTTGGTAACGTGGTGGGATAGCAACTGGTTGATAGTCATTAAGGCTAGATGGACTTGATTTCTTGGAAATCAGAACCAGGCAGGAGGTTTTCACAGTACTGGTCTCTTCTCATGGTTCAGATTCATGTTGAGGAGGTGATTCAGAGGGCAGATGGTTCGCAGGCTGGAACAGGTCCTCCAAACTCTGGGGATGCAGCCTTGCCTTGGTGCAGTCTCTCCAGCTGTCTCCTAACCTGACTGTCAAAGTCAGACAGGGAAGGATGCTCGTCTGTTGTGTTTCGATCCGCGGAGCTCACCAGTATGGATTCAGGTTGGGGAGCGTGGAAGCACTGGGAGCAGTGGGCATGTGTGGAGGCTTGGATGTGCTGTGAAGGAAACAGCTTAGGGCTGTGACCTTGTGGAGACAGAGTTTGGGTCATTTGACCTCATCAGGCTGCCCACTGGTTGTCTGTCTCTCATCTTGAGAGATTTTCTTCATCTCGCTCTGCACATCCCTCATGCTGTTCTGTTGGAGTTTGGCCTCCACCTTCCTCCTGTAGGAGTCCTTGCACTCCCTCAGCTTCACCCTCAGGTTGTGTTGTAACTTCCTCAGCATGTCTGCTATTGTTGCCCTCACCTGACAAATATGCATAATCTTTTAAACGGTATCATATAGTCACTTCAACTCTGTTAAGTTTAAAACATTTCTGTGTGAGGTCAAGATTGTCTCGGCCTTCAGTATTGCATAATAAATAACTGGTATAGAAGGAGAAGTGTTTTGAAGTAACTTAGTGAAAAGTCTGAAGTTCCAATAGCTGAATATTTAGTGTCTGTCAATGGTCACAATGGAACAAGCACAAACTTGAAACCTGTAGTGGTGCTTTGCTCAATATGAATGATCTGTCTAGAGATACAACTGTGCAAGGTAAGGCAGTATTCTAATCTTTTTCTTTGAATTACATAACAAACTAAAAAATTGTTAGTTCAAGGGATACCCTGAATGATTTTCACTCGCTAGCTGCAGTGCTGTAGTCAGCTTGAATTGAACGGTGGTAAAATCTTCATAAGAACATTTGAAGTAGAACCCAATCCTCTGCTCTCCGTCCACATGGTCAGCCACATTTTGACATAAACAGACGTTTGCATTGACCTCATGTGGAAGATGAGTGTTTTGAATGTTTGGATCCTTTTTTACTTTGCAATAAAACACGGTCACCAGTCCAAGTGAAACCACTTCTTTCACAGAGACCATGTATAAATAGGCAAGATCGAGAACAAAGAGTCCCTCTTGTATTTTGTCTTGCTCTGCATTTCTGGAGAAGCTGCAAAGCAGATGCCACTGCCAGCAATGACACACCAAAGGCTTTTTTTCCCTGTAGACAACCAACTAAAATCATGTTGTTGTTATTCATGGTACGAATATAAAATAAAAATAGTTGTCTGATATTGTTTATCACCTGAGGCCACGAGTTCCAAATCGAAGTTTGTATGATTATCAATAGATTGCGATATTTTGACTGCTGTAGTTTGTGTAAAATGTACCCAGTAAAGCACTTAAACAAAAGTACAAATATATAGTTTTTTTTATATATTTATACACTGGTATTGTATAATATGGTTGATGTCCAGGTGAAGATAAGTCTTTTACTTATAGACCAGAGTCTGGCTCCCTCATCTAGAGACTTAGCTATCTTATCCTTTAATTCCGTCCCTTAACTTCAGCCATACCTTCATTAAACCTAAAATCCTATTTTCCCTTTCGTTCACCTGAAGCCGGATACTGATTTAACGATAGGGATTCCACTGAATATATTTCATCAAACTCATTCATATTAGGGCGCAGAGAAATGCATGATGAAGTTGATCAAGAGATGAAGAGTCCAACAGACAGTCTGTGTGGAACACTGACATGTTAAAGCTGCACTGACCACCAGCAGATGAACCCAACACTTCAAAGCAAAAGCGCTGTCTGTGTGCATGAGGCTTTAGCTTTTCAAGTTCTTGGAGGAAATTCACTGGAGTCCTCTCTGGCTACCTGTCTAGTATCACACTCACTGGCCTGCCAGTTATTCAGAAAATATTTGACTAGCTATTTCTTTTAATTTAACATTTAATTAATGAAGAAACAAAATTGGCTCGACGATACAGGAAGATTCGTTTGAGCTTGTAGACTCAAGCGTGTTGCCTGTTGCTTTATATAAAATCAGTTGAAAGCTGCCACTTCCAACTGGGGTGTTGATTCTCAGCAGAATAAGCGGCGGCAGTTGCCACTCTTTCACATGACTGTCAGTTATTTGGTTCAGTGACACATTTCCTCTGGAGCGATAGCTGTGATCAGGGAAACCATTTGGCAAAATAAATCCATGGCCAGCAAGTGTGCAGACATTGGTGAGACGTACCTCTAAATCCACAAATCTGCCAACTGTGCTTTTCAGGACTCCTCTGCTGCCTGTTGTTTTATGTCTCTGTTAACTTCAACAAGATCGACAAGCACAGTCGGTGGTTTGGACAGTTGTTGTATTTAGTATTTTTCTAATTTGTGGTTTACAAAATGGATAATCTAGCACCATCCAATCAGAGTGAGACAACGCCTCAGGACATGTCATGAATCCAGATCTTGGCTTATTAGTGATAATGAAAGGATTTCATCATTGTTACATCAGTAGCTTGTATGTTGCTTCGATCTTGCGTTTTATAAGGGACCCTCCTCTCATCTGTGAAAGTTTGCGGTAACTTGACGTAAAGATGAAAATCTCCAGGTCTTTTTTTCTCACATTCTTTGAAAGCAAGTATACAGACTTATTTACTCTAATGGAAATTTTTTGACGATGAGTCACTCAGTAATCTCAAAGAAAACCTCTGATGAATGGAACCAGATGAAACCTTTCCCTGTTCGTGTTTGTGATTGAAAGTTATGTCACCACGATGTCATATTCACAGAGTTTGTGTTTAACTGGTCGAAAAAGTGATACATTGATGGATAGATATTTCACGATTGTGTCCTTTGCTCAATTTGTTTGACATAGTCATGACAGCATTTAATCCTTTATTCCAACAGTCTATTTTCCATCTAAATGTATATTTCTTTTCCGCTTTCTCATTAAAATTCCCTTTGAGTGGAGTTATAATTCCCTAAGCCAAGGTCCCAAGATGGCTTATTTGACGTATGTCTCGGAGTTCAACAGCTCTTAAAACCCTGTTGTAAGTGTCTCATGGTGCATACCATCAGAATGAGATAGACAAGCACAAAACACAAGTGAAAATAGGATATGTAGAGGGTAAAAAGTTTCCATGACAACAAAGAGAAAGGCTTTGATACCTCTGGGCATGGAATGATGTAGATAGAGAATGACTGGATGGATTTGCATCGCAGTCCTGCACTGTATGAATAGAGCTGCCATTAGAATACTTGTCCACGACAAAACCTTTCAAACCTACTGAAACTTGCACATTCTTTTTTCAGTTATGTCTATGTTCATGTCAAAGAATGGAATGGCACTGAAGTATAATCATGTGTTATAAAGGAGTCACGTATTTACTGTAAAAATTCAATGCCAAGCCAAAGCCTTCACCACTGGCTTTATCTCTTACCTTATCTGAAATCCATTACTGGACCCACAGAGCCTCTATAGTATTGAAAATAATGATGAATAATTCAGATTCCTTTATATATTTATTTTATATTGAGTGATTTGAGTGTGTGGTAACGTTTCTATTCCTTTCATTTCAACATCTATTGATACCCTCTTTCTTTGTCAAACGCGAACAATAAGCACATTAAGTGACAAGTATTAGTTTAAACTTTGTTTCTGTAACTGCACGTTATCTAAAGTCGTGATGCTTTGAATCTTTCTTGGAAAAAGCAGTGGTGTGCCATGTTGAGATGTAAGAGTGTCTGCCCTGTTTTATAGCCATCCTGTCAGAGTATATTATTACAAGCCTTATTGGTTCCCTGATTTTCATTTAATCTACCTCCGAGACGCATTATTGCTCACCCTTTATGATCTCATATTGTTTTATTGAACATGCATTGTGCTTCTCTGGTAGTGCTTGCTTTTATGGTGATGCAGTAAATTACACTCTTTTAAGATGAAATCATGAATTACGTAAAAAAGTTGATGCTGAGCAGCGCGGGGGGGGCCACAGGCGAAATTTGGAGGAGGTGGTGAGCTTTGGTTTAATGCCGGGTTCACAACAGTCTAACAGCCAATTGTGGTGGAGTCTGGTGGAATATGCAAAGAGTCTTGATTCTTCCACCAGTACAGCTCCAGCATTCACTGGTTGTCTTGCTCTAGTTGGAAACTCCCTGCGTCCACACATTGAATCTATTTAAATGAATCACAATTTGATGTCAGTGACGACCACAGCCCAAATCTGATGATGCCAGTTTTGTGAATGACAGCAGTTAATAAGCGGGAGGGCGTTATTTTTTTCGACAAACATGTTTATTGTCTTTTTCAGAACAGCAAAAGAATCCACTTAACAAAACATAACAACGCACGTCAACATCAAGGTCACACGTAGGCCCCCTGGAGGCACTTGAAATATAGAGGAAGTATGACATGTTTCAGCCCCAGCACGTGTACACAACAAAATATTTCTCATCATAGTGAATAAAGGAAAAAAACATTTTTTAAAAGAGATACAAAAATGCACACACGCACATACGTGGGCGTTCTTAACAGTAACTCTGTGTTTGCACCGGCTGCTCTTGTACAGCTTCGTTGACGTATCAATAATTATGAGTTTCAGACGATACATTACATCTTCAGTAAGATCCAACAGAAAGGTTACCTCGTCTTTAGTCTCTCCCGAGGCGTGTAGCACACTGACTTTATATAGAGCAGAGATATAATGGATGCATTTGAGCGGTAAGATGATTTGAGTGATGGTTTCAGTGCTGAAGTAAATACCACTCGGGAAGTGTTTAGCGTTAATATGCTACAAACCCTGGCTGTTTAGGACCATTATTATTCCGGACTTATTTTACAACAGAAATAGATATTCCAGGGAGTAAATGCAATCATTTAAAAATTACAATATTCATTATTATTCTGGTCTCCTGTTGTAAAACGGTTGGATGTAATTGTCCCTGTAAGTGTCAGCCCTGCACAGCGCATCCAAAATTCATGTTATTATGCGTGAACCTACAAACTAACAATTGCCTGTTCGGTGCAGATCAAGTTTAACAAGATAGCTGTTTAATCATAGGCTAATTAATTGATCAACTTCGCACTGGGTCTAACAACACCCATGACAATTTACACCATTGCCTGCTATCTTGTTATCATTACTGCTTCACCACACTCTTATTAAAGGAATGTTCTGAATCTGCTTATATGTGGCTCTTTCTTTCTTCCTTTTGACAAAATCAAGGTTTTCTCTCATGAATAATCTACAGCTAGCAGAAGTCAAAACACACTTCATACCCTGGAAGTTTCATAATCATTATTGCATAAGTGGGAGTAATTTTTGTTGAACTGCACTCACACAACTTGAAATTCAAAAGTGATGTGCATTTCATTGAATCTGCTTTCTGGTTTGCAAGAATGTGGCCACAAAAATGAAACTAATCTTAATAACATCTATATATCTTGAACTATCCAAAATTTGGATGGCACAGGTTCATAAAAAAGTTTCCTCGCCTGGAAGTAAAAGCACAGCGGCTACAACTGATTGTTCTTCAATAAAACATGGCAAAACTTTGATTCAATTGTTTCAAACACATGCAGAAGTGGAGGATTTTAAAAATAAGGAAAATTACAAGCAAGCTTCCTGGTTTCCACAAGAATTGGTATTACAACGAACAAAGCATGGCTAGTTTGCTTTATGATGATTTTACCGGCACAGTTATAGAGAACATCTCCGACCAAATTGCTTGGCTTGAACTTCTCGTTATACAACAGAGTATTAACTACAAATTGTGAGTCAGCAGAGCTGGAGATGCATTAATGTGCCCTTTATTGTATAAGTGGTGAAACTGCTTGATTTAACTGAGTGTGCAGTGAGATGAATAGAGGTGTCTTTGTGCATTCAAGCGAGAAAAATAAAATTCAGCAGATTTGGGAGTAAAACTTTAAAACATACATCTAAACATTCTGGAGTGCATCAACATTACACCTACAACCAGCATGTGATTGTGCAACTCATTTACTAGTGGTACAATTATGGCACCATATGTAATCCCCTGCCGACCCCTCGAAATTGCACCTTGTCTAAATGTAAATCGAAGTATTATGCATATGTTTCCATTTCAGAGCATCTAAAATACCATATTTTTCTTCAGCGTACAATCATCTCTCTCTTAATCACTTGTGCTAAAGTCTGGAAGAACTACTGAGGTGATGCTATTTACATCTGTTTTGCCAAGACCTTGTGTTGATATTTTTCATTGCAACTATATCTCACGCTCAGGTGCTCTAGTCCCAGTGCCGCATGTTGGGGGAATTCTTCACTGTGAGAAGAATCATATGGATGTATAAATCAAAAGGTGCATTTTCAACTGATAAAGAGGAAGATAAATAGGCCAAATCCAGCAGTGCCTCTGGAAGGAGCTGTGGGCTCGAGGCATTCAAAAGCAGCCCACCCCCTTCAATAAGCCATGAGCAGATGAATGGACTGTTCTTCCATTCCAGGCTGATTGGTGCTGACAAACTATAGATCACCTGTGAGGGAGCAGCACATTATTTTCACCTCGACTTGTCTCACTCTATTCCTCAGCCCCTGGTATCACTCTACCCGAGACAAAACGTCAACTCTGGCTTCGGATGTGATTTTCTTTCCACCCTCACACAGCCAATTGAATTCTAATGATTATGGATGTGCTACATGTAACACGTTTCCTTGAAGAATAACACTTGCAAGATTACTGTTTTCTTCTAATATTCTGTTATTCTAGCAAACTTCCTCTGCACTAACTTGGGAAGGTGAATTTGGACTGCTTCTTTGTCGACGCCTCTGTGTTGATGCCGTCTGCTAATTGGAGAGAAGACTTGCGACAAAAGTGAGAAATTCACCACCGATCTCAGCTGGTTTATGTCTGACATCACTTTTTCGCTGCGTGGGTGATGAAAGGCCTGAGATTAAAAAAAATCACCACACGCAGAGAGTGTAGCCAAATTATGCTAATGTACAGAATATCTATGAATCCTACACGTATCATCCAGTTGGGAACACATGACAATTGATGTAATGAGCCCATGCCTAGAGTGACTTTTACTTTGAAAAACAGCTCATTAGAGGCAGAGAAAAGTGTGTGTTCCAAGCCAGAACAACGAACAGTTGGTTTCGTAGTTACAGGATCAGTTTTATTTGTGAATGATGAAAAATAGCCTGTGAACTACAGGCACTACATGCAATGTTGAACTTATCAATTGAATAAGTAGCATGATTTTTTATCCTGTTAATATATCCTTCAAACTCATTTTTAATACATCTTATATCGCTTGGGGCAAAACTCTGTTTCTTTGATCCTCTGCAAGTCTTTGCATAAAGGATCATAAGGAATTGTGCCATTAGGATTAGGGGAACAGCTTCTTTTATCAATTACATCAAAGATTCCGCTGGTGCCCATTAAATGCATGCTCACGCAGACACCCAAACATATGAGTACACATGCACACCATTTCATTCTCTGGACATCCGAAAGATTGTTGGTAAAAATAAGGAGCACATTTTGGTGCTCGACTTGACTCAGTGTCTGCATAGTAATCAGCTTGTAAATTTGGGTTGAATCACAAGTCAATCCTCAAAGCATCATGCTTGTTAGACCCATAGGCTTGAGGCTAGGAGCTTGGAAGAAAGCCAGGGGCATTTAAAAACAGTCTTCCATCCAAAGAAGGGATGAAAGCTTACTTTTAACTTCTGCAATGCTGCCAGTGCACTGCTGACACTGTTACTGTGCTCTGTGCAAACATGCTGACATGTACATCAACCGTAGATGATGCTAATGATAATAAGCAGCGGGGAATATTTTGTTATTACCAAACAGCGCTTAGACTCTCATAATAGCGGCAAAACATGCAGCTACTGTTTACTGTAGAATTTTATAACGAGAAAAGCGTGACTGGTTCTGATCAAGACGGCAAATACAGTTTGTTATTTTGAGTAATTACAGCAAAGAAACGTGATAAATTAACACTCTCTGCTGCAGGAAGTAAAAAGCACAACCTCTACAATGCCCTTGTGAGATGGTAAATTTTATGATGGAGCCCTCTGTGTTGAGCATTCATTGAATAAAATCCCTCATGACTTGTTATATGGCAGCTAAGAGGAGATGGATCACCCGCTCAAAGCAGATGTTGCTGCCACACACAGGGCCCTCTGAAAACAATGTGATCCTCCAGGACCAACTAAAGCACACATAGGCAGACACAAACAAAACACAGACACAAACTGATCTTAACATATTACATGGACGTTCCCCTTTACTTGTAGCTACACAGCCAAACACATGCGCACATGGATGTTCTCCTTTCATGTACTTTTACAGTGCACAGACACACACATGAGGCCACAGCTACACAAAGGGACTTTTGCCAGCGCACAAAATGCAAGGTTTGTTTGTGTGTTATTCTCAGAGCCACCATGGCAGAGAGGACATCACACAGAGAAGAGCTGTCGATAAACCCTGCTGAGCGTGCCCTGAAGTGTTTATTTTAGTATTAAAGGTAAGGTCACACCATCTTACAGTGAGCAACTTCCTACAAAGAAAACACAACTTTAACGCTCTTATCATATGTTACGTTATAGGACACATTCTATGTGATGTTGCTGCATGCCACTGTAGTGTGTGGTGGTGCTTTTCAAAGAATTAGAATCAGAATCAGAATTCTTTTTATTGCCACGTATATTTGCATATATTGGAAATTGTCATGGTGTGGTTGGTGCACTGTACATAAAAACAAAACAGCAATACATACAATAAGACACTATATACATTAAGAAACAATACGTTATGGAGATAAATTATGTGTGCGAGGGAAAGAGTCAGAGTCAGTGTGATGCAGGGTTCTTGTTTGTGAGCCCCACTGCCAAAGTAAGAACATCAGAGATTTAAAAACGGGCATGCTCTAAAAACTCAAATCTGGGAGCGTTTTCCTAATGAAGGAGCGTCTCATGAGGGACAACTTTTAATTTCACTTCTCGCATGCCTTTTGACTTTAGATATTCTCTTGCTTGCATGTTTTGTAGAGTCACCATTGTCGGGGGAATTGAAGTGGAGCACATGCACACAGTGAACCACACACACAGCTAAATGTCAACCTGCTTCCCCGGGGTAAATGAGTCATATGGTGTTTGGAAAGGTGTTTAACAAGACCCAAGTTGGACCCAAGATAAAAGTTGTTGGTAGCTGGCCTATTAAAAAAGAGTCTGCCCGATACGATACATACTGAATGCTCTTTTCATGTTGTATTTTCATTCTGTGCAAAAAAAAATGTACCTTGTCCTTGGAGTCCTACCTGCAGTGTAGACTATTCATATACTTTGACATCAAAAGAGAGATGCAACATGAGCATGTGTGATTAAGGTCTCGGGTCCAGTTCTCCTGATCAGGACGGACGGAGCAGGCTCTGTGTGCAAACTTCCCCCATCGTCTCTTTTGTGTGATCTGTAAATTAGAGACAATTTGCATTACGTGGCGTTGGTAAAGGGATTAGGAGGCATGATTTATGCTCAAAAGACATTTATCATTCAAAGCAAATGAGTTTCTTTTCTCAGAGGAACAATGGGGGACTGCCTGACTCCTCCCTTCATCTTTGTGAACAAAAAGGGCTCAGTAAACTGGAACTGAGGGTCCATGTAATTCAGACTCTGATTAAGCCACTTCCACTAATTTAACATTCGCCTGGCTTTCTGTTCCCCCAGTTATGAGCATTAATCACAGTTACACAAGCCTATAAGAGGTCAACACAATCTTATGCATTGCTTTTTATTTGTTATTGCTGAGGCGGGGAAGCAAAGGTTTGAATCAAAGGTTTTGTTCGTCTTTGAAATAAGTCGAGAAATTTTAGGAAGCCAAAGTAAAAAATGCTTTTGTTTCTTTTGTTCTTTGTTCCTCTTTTTGTCCGGAAAGCCATTTGTAGATGATGAGCTGAAGGTGCCTTTCGTTTCTCTGAAATAGGCAGTTGCAAGAAAAAAAAGACCCTCTACAGTTTACTGCTGCCCCTTTTGAAAATGATTTGTTGGAATTGGTGCCTGACACAGCTCGAGGATATTTTGTCGTTAACATCCCAGATCTGAAAATGTTTTTGACCTCCTCCTCCTCCTCCTCCTCCTCCTCCTCCTCCTCCTCCTCCTCCACCTTCCCTGCCTTCCTCCGCACAGCTCACCTGCACCACAGATCTGAAAACACACACTGTAACTCCGGTTTGAACGTCCGTCCAGAACTCTGAGGCTGACAGTTTATGTTTTTTTCCACAGTCATCGGGGGTTTGTCCACGATCACAATGAGCCCACAATGGGGCCCTGGAGTCACAGGAGTCAATGTGATTGGCATGACTTTCAACCTTGGTGAGGTTTGACGGTTAAATGTTTAGGGGGTTGGGGTTGCATGGGGATGGGGTGGGGTGGGAAGGTGGGGGTTCCTGGCGGTTAACACATGGCATAGCACTCAGCCAGGGAGATTAATGGTTCTGACTGCATCAGCCCAGTGACTGGGGATCAGAGGATGTAATTGGGTTGGGCATTCTAGACAGCTGCTCATAGCAGGAGCCAATCACACATTGCCGTCCCTGCCACGCTTCCAGTGGTTCACCACCTCAGGTAAAGACGTATGAATCTCTCATGTGCTGGAAAAGATGCTGAGGGGAACTTTGCTATTGATCACTTGTCTTTTGTCGGAAGAGATTCTTTCCAAAATCAAACATCCATTATTTCAGATGTTTAATTTGAGTGTGTACGGATGCATACAATGTAAAGGCAATGTTCTCAGTTTGTTGCAAACCATGTCCTCTTTCCATCTCGCTCTAACTCTTGTCTCTCTCCAGAGCATTTCTGGCAAAAACTGATATAAAGTACAGTTTTTAGTTCCACTATGTCCATGTATAGGATGTTTTTATGTCTACAATTTGGTGATTAGAGGAAGCGTTGTCAGTACCAATTTGATCTAACTATATATAAATGAAGTTCAAGTCTTTACCTCAAAACTAGCCAGTTTGGATCGAGTTGGCCTTGCTCCTTTGACATTGTCACACTCTCCTAATTCCAGCAAAGTCCCCACTCTGATCCCAGCTGTACCAGCAAAGATATCATGTAAATTTATTGGTGACATTGAGATGGTTCTTTGCTATTCAAATGAGGCCTGCCTCATCAGACGCTAAACGGTAGCGCGTATTGGCCGGTAGCGGTAACCTCCCCGCAAACAGCTGTGACCCCATGCAGGAAGTCAGACATCCCACTTCCTGTGGCAAGCTGTGCCGCTGGCTCTGCTGGCCGAGGATGGCTTTCTAATTGGTGTCCTCTCACCTCTCCACTATGAGATGCTCCTGCCTGACAGGTCTTGGCAGCGGGAGGAGATGTCCTTGGGGGTAAAAAAAAAGAAAAAAAAGTGAGATCTAAGAAAATACCAGACTCCAACATTTTAGAAAAAATCCCTCAAAGAAAAGTAGGGGTGAGTTTTGTTAGATGAACGCAAGTGAGATAACGTTGAGCAAACACAACGTCTTTGTTACATAAGCCAAATTCCTGCTAGTTTACGAAATGGCATTCAGCCACTGTTTTTCTTTTTTTGTAAAAAGCTGAATTATATAATAATAAAATATGAAAATAATAAAAGTTGTATCCAAGGTTATAAGAGTGTGTTCTGTATATTCAAAGAACTGTCTGTTTTGTCGAGTTTTTTATCTTGGTTTTCTTTGAAAGCCTGCAACATTCAGTATTATCGATGTTTTATGAAGGTAAAAGCGGAGCAAATGGTGCAAAAAAGAAGTTAACATTCTATACTTCTCTGAAAAGTAAACAGAAAATAAAGAAGTTATGTTTGATGACTAGTCCTAACTTCTATGCTGCTCGTCAATAATTCAATAATGATATTAAAAAAAAATCATTATAACCTGGATTACTGTCTTGCATGTCTGTCCAGACTCATATCTAAAAAGAATCTAAAGAGAGAAATATCTAAAAGTTGATTTCTTCAGTTATTATTAAATATTTATTCAATATTATATAAAATTTAAAGAAATTCTCTCAAATCATCTTTAAGAGCCTGAAACAGGTGTTTTGAAAAAAACAATCAACCTTGACCTTTGACGACAAAAATCGTATCAGTTTATTCTTTAGTCTTAGTATAAATATTCCCTTCAATTCTCAGTGAATATTCAAATCAAATTTTAAAAAATTCCCTTGCGGCATTCTTGAGATGTCAAGTTCATGAGAGTAGGACTTAGAACCATATGGACACCTATGGATAAATGCATTAAAAATGATAGTGGGCATATTGTATTCATGTCTGATGCTTTACAATTAGAGATGTATTCCCTGTTGCATTTGCAGTGCAATGCAACACAGTGCAGTGAACATGAATTTTGCTCTGTAAATTAGCTGCTATCTGTATGGATCATCAAAGAAACAAATACTGCCCACTTAAACACACAAAGGTCACTTTCCTCCCTGATTCCCTCACTGCATTTTTGACTTCGAGTCCACTTCTGGGATCACACAGCCTCCAGCAGTTCTTTGATGATTTTGTTATAGTGGGTGTCTGGTGAAGTACGGAGAACCATCTGCGGCTAAATGTCAGTAAGATCAAGGGGCCGATGGTGGATTTCCGACAGAGCGAGCAGCTACTGACACCTGTCATCATTCAGGGTGAAGAGGTGGAGATGGTGCAGACCTACATGTACCTGCACATCCACAAACCCTGCCGACCTGACAAAAGAGAGACACCGTACGAGAGAGGCCTGCACGGACTACTCATCTGAGAATAGACTCAGGTTTCTTGTGCAGTCCAACAGATGAGTTTGGGGCACTGGGGTTTGTGTTTATCCTATAAATTCAGCAGTCAGGGTTTTATAAAAGCTGTTTGAAAACAATTATGGTAAAAAGGCCGTTCATACACAGCATCGCCTTTCCTCACTTGGTTCTCTTTCAACTGCTGCTGCTATTTTGCTGTCATGGCTGTATTTTAGATATTTTGGTACTGATTCAGGGAATTCATATAACACTGGAGGTCGACCCTCTCTAGAGCTTTGAGTTAATATTTCGGGTCTTTTGTATATATTTTTCTGACTTTCCTTTGATAATATTCCACTCGGATGTATCCTGTTGCTATTTTCTCCTTTAAGAGTTTCCCGATGGTGATTATTAAATCTATCTTCCTGTTGACACAACACATTATTTCCCACTCAAATGCCCCCAACCTAAAGAAAATCCAATTGTACGGACAGAGATACAGCAGTAGGCGTTGATAGAATGGAATAATCCAGTGTGTGGAACATACATCACGGTTTTGATATGGAGTGCACTGGCTGTGCTCTCAGACTTTATCTGATAATGTGCAGAGGAAAGAAGCAGAATCTATATTGTTAAAGCCAAAGCCTGTGGACATCAAACATCGAAATGTCAGGTTTGGGCTAAATTCAAAGGATAAATTATTCATGTGGCCTCAGTAAAGGCTGTGCACAGGGTCACCAGCAGGCCTCACAAGCAAAGGAGAAACTTGACAGGGAGCAGCACAAGAGTAGTCTCCCAACCCCTGTTAGGAAAGAGAGGAGGGGGCACCACCGAAGCAGCTGTTCAAGCAAGCAGGGGGAAGTGACCTGCTCAGTAAACCAGAAACTAGTGTGGAGAATATGCAAAAAACGGCCTCTGCGCTGTACACCGAGTCGGATTTAGCGAGATAAGGCGTGCTCACCTTGGGGAGGTGATGAATTGAGATGAGACACGCCAAGTCAAACACACTGATGTCACAGCAGATTTAAGAAAGCGCTGGATCCTGTGATGATGTACCCAACGTCATCACAGGAATCTGAGCCACCCGCCCCTATCAGATGACAGCTCAACAATCTCGGGTCAAATATAACATGAAGCCGTTGATTAGGTCGCCCTGCGAGAACGAGTAAGTAAAAGAAAATGTCAAATTGCATTCTTTTACCTCAACTTAATTTAGATGGCAAGACAGCTTAGAGGATTACAGGCACGTCGGGACCAAAGACTCAGACAGGTAACACACATTTGATCTCACAGTGTGCTGGGGAGTTGCTTCAGATAGATATGATAGCTTATAAAAGATTATTGAAATCTAGAGGCTCGACACAGAGTTGCAGCCTGTATCCTTATTTGCTGGGACAGTTCAGTGTATATTAGGGAGTATTTACTTTCTTCACATAGGATAGAAAAGCTCCTAATGTGGGAAGCCACAGCTCAGAGGACGCCTCACCTTGTTAAGCCCTATGAGACGAATTGTGAATATGGGATTAAGGAATCAAATTTGATTGATTCACTGATCAATCAGGGTTTGACAGTTGAAAATGGATCATATTGAGGTCATTCAGACCTAAATCTTGATGCAATAATGGAAGTTGATCAGAAAATCTGTGCCTCTTTCATCGCTATGGGGAAAAATGCCAACACTTTCACTTCTTTGATTGAATCAACTCTAAATTGCATTATTTTTTTGTGGTTTTCCCTATAAACATCAAATTGTGTTACTCATGTGAAGTGTGCTTCATGTACTCCTGTGTGTGCAACTATCACCCGCTGCTGCTTTAAAGAGAAAAGTTTTATTGAACCAATTAATCCCCGAAGACAAAAGCAACCTCTTCTCGTCTTGCAAGAGCTTTTTCTTTCAAAAACACAGATTGCTAAATTTCTACTGTGAATCTCTGTGGCAGTGACAAGGAAACCAATGCTGACCTTCATTTAGACTATGGAATGACAATACCGGAGGGGAATAAGAATGTGAGGGGGGGGGGGAGAAAAACGGGAAATCAATAGCTCATTTTCTGCTTTTTTGTATAGGGATTCTGATGTTTGCTGAGATAAAGGTCGACAAGCCGGAGAGATCTCTTACAGCGTCTTAACTTGAATAACCCTGAAATTGCTATTGTGTCCACAGCAATTTAAAACTCAGAAATCAGATTTGTCCAGATAGTCTAAAAGGTGAGTCAAGGAAAAAAGGTCCAGATTTATCTATTATTATGAATTATCTTAAATTGCCTGAAAAAAATATCTATATAAGCTTCAACTTTTGTTCCTATGTATGACAATAGCACATTACTCCATAAACCAATCCAAAAATCTATATCCAAGATCTACTAGGGACTGTATATGACATAAACTGTACAAAAAGTACACTTATCATATATTTTACTACAGCCATAATTGTAATATAATGTGTTACCATGATTACATTGTATTTTGTTAATGATCAAAGCAGAAAACATGAACGCATGGATTCACAGAAAAAAACATCCACACAGCTGGTGAGGTGTGTCAACACTGTATATCAAGCATTACATATATACGATACGAGATACTAAAAAGCAAACATCAAAAACACTGTAAACAGCTTGGATGGGAGGACTAGCCAGATGTTGGATTCTGATATCGTACATTACAATTAATGTCGATGATGTAAATTTGCGGACTATAGTGAAACAGTTGCCTTCAGATTGACATGGTAGTTAGCAATTATAAACACATGCAAATCTGGCTTGTGATCAAGATGAAAAGACAATCACAATTGCATAAGAATAAGAGAATCGGCTTTCTGATTCAACAACATGAATGCGGAAGCAAAAAAATTACGTTACACAACCAAAGACAAAGGTCAAATGAAGTTAACCGAACAAAATATTCCAAAACTACATTTGAAAAAAAGTCAGGTCCTTTAGATTTTTGTTAAATCAGAGTAATTTCAAAATTTACAACGGCCTTCACTTTGATCTTCATCTGAAAAAATGGCTAAAAGCTGAAGTAATACGGATCATCCACTCATGTCAAAATGGGTTCCCGCCTCCCATTTCAGCAGAGCTGTCTTTCCCTTGCCAGATGCTCCCCGTCGTGTGTTCTCACAATAATTCGTAGGTTTTGACGATGGATGGTGAAGTCTCCTGTGGACATAATCACACCATCTCCACTTCCATCATTTCTCCCATTCAAAGAAGTGTCAAGTTCACAGCCTCTGGTAATTATGATGTCTTTTCTCAGCAGGAGGGAACATGTGGAGATGGGTCAGAAACCTCCAACTCAACTTGTGTCAGGGCTACTTTAAAAAATGGGGGGAAAAAATCTTCATTGTGACATCTTCATTTCTCTCTTGTGACCAAACTGTCAACACGTATACAGATTCCTCAGTACGACTGAATCTAAGTGCAGCGTATCGATGAGATTGATCAGCCGACCTTGTGTAAATAAATATTTTATGAATAACGCTAGCCAAGGTGTGTACTCCCACTTGTATGTATTGAACATGTTTGTTGCCTCAAGGTTGTGCAATGCAAATTAAGCATTACACCATCAATCAACAGAACCAAGGGGGTGCACTGAATAACACTATGTGAGGCTGCTGAGGAGAGGCAGAGTAAAGTAAGTTGAACATTGTGCACTTCACAGAGCGGATATTTCTGCAGTCATTCCACTGACAAGTATTCAATTATAGGGGTGTTAATGATAGTGTCCCACCCTGGTTCATGTAGTATGACACCAACAGAATTGGCAGGTGTGTATACCATCATTAAATGTGAACACAGTAAGACAGAGTATTTTATGCCATTTATAAAGTGTGTGCCTTTAAAGAACAAGGCAAAAAAACACACAAACATTTTTAAATCATGTTCACAAAATTCTCTGGAAAGATCAAACAAACAAGAGTCCCTGTAGTTTTAAGTACCTGTTAGTACCGTCACTGTATTTAATAAATAGTACAGTGACTTTTTTCTTCTATATACTAAAACACATCTGTTCCCCCACTGAATGAATTATTGATATTCCCTCATAGGATTCTGGAGAACTATGGATGGTTTGCATTAAAATACTTATACAAATAATGCAAATATAAAAGGGGTCTTTTATGTTCAACTAAAACTGCACTCAGTCGAGCACTTACCTGCAACCAAGGTCCAACAGTCACTGAAAAAATCAAGATGAACCAAAATGCACAAATTCATAAAAATCAGTCGCTAAATCATACCAAATTTCCTTCATTCATTATTGTCTATTGGTGAAAATGTTTAAAAAAAAACACACAATCTTATTTATTTTAGCAACACAAAGTTTTTTGGGAAACCCGTCCAGTTTTGTTTGCATTATCCTGTTGACAAACCAACAAACCAAGCAAATCAACAAATAATCAAACAGACAGGGGCCGAAAACCTTACCTGCTTGGTGGAGGTAACAATATAAAAAATGGCCGCGTGAAGACATAGAGCCCAATATTTCAGGTAATGGAGCAGGTTCTCCGTTAGAGTACCCGTGGCCATAAAATCAGCTGTTGTATGTGATTATTTGTGACATTGATGGCATAAGGACTGAAACCAGAAAACAGATGCTTCCATCTAACCAGTCTGCTGGGCCACTAATGAATCACAAACCCCTTGAATGCTAAGTGGCATTTGCAAAGTCCCAGGGTGTGCTTGTTTTTTCTAGCCGGAATGGCTCTCCCAGAGCACCTTCACCATGACAGTTATAGATGCCTCACTTCCAGGGCCTCATATGGGCGGCCTGTCGGGTGGGTGGTGAGGGATTTTAGTTTGTGATGGAAACATGTAATTGTTAACCAGTTAGAAACAGGTTTAAGTTAAAGCAACCTGCTACATGTGTGGTTATGTTTGATTTAAATGAAAGCATCCTTCCAAAGAGGAAACCTCCTTCCAGGTTGATTTCCAGTTGATGATGCAGCCAACCCATCAATGGAAGTGACTGGTGGGATGTTCGAGATCTTTAATCTGAATAAGCAGCATCCTTTGCCCCCTGCGATTGACTTGCACGCATCAGCTGTTGTCTGCTGTGATCAATTATCTCAGATGAAAGTGACAGGTTGTCTGCACCTTTACACTGTAGCATCTCCTGTGTGAGCCCCGGCCCGTGGAGTGATGCGATGTCTCTGTCAGCAGATCTGTCTCTGGAAATTCAGGCTCCTCAGCTGTGACACATGCTCAAACCGCAACAGAGATGTGACTATGTTATGGAAGAGAGGTGTCAGTTATTGAATGACCCCCCTCCTATATTGGTGGAAAAGAATGAGGTGTCAGAACAAAAGTGGTAATAGACTGGAATACATTAAATGATGTGGAGTGTCCAGCGGACTGGAACCAATTCTGCCCGTGTCTTTAAAGCTCAGTTGGCCGAGAAAACAGTGAAGAGCTCGTACCCATGTGTGGTTTAGGGGATTAAAAAGGAGGTGTGTGTGTGTGTGTAAACAATGCTGCTGAAATTATCTTTAATTTCGCACGTATATCAGTGTCTAAAGGGAAAGGTTCCGAATTAAGGGCTGTTTATTCAACAAATTATCAGAAAAGAGATTTTCAGTCCATAAAAATGAGAAATTTAAACCAAATGAGTGCGGACATGAATTAATTGAAGCAAACATGTTCAAAATATGCACAATATACAACAACTTCAAACTTCAAAGTGCACAAGGTAAATTTACGAAACCTTTTATGAGAAATAAAAATGTCTCAGGTTTATCATCTAACAAATGTGCATGCTGACAAGACACTGAAGCTTGACATTTCAAAAGATTTCAAAGTGCACCCATGCCCCTCCCAATCCCTCTCACTCACACGTGCACACACTTACACACACACGCGCTTCCACACCTCTAGTAAATCTCATAGCATCAGCTGTGAAAGCTGCTGGGATCTGCTATTTTGTTCTCTTTGGGATTGCTGCCTCTTCCCACTTGATCCAAACAGTCAGCTTAGGGAGCTTGTGGCACACAGGCGTACAAGTTGCCAAGGAGCTGTCACAGGGATGTCCGCACAAAGGATTTCAGCTGCAGACTAGTGGAGTTTGATATACAGAACAGCGCTTTCCCTCGGTATTTGAATGTACATAGCGGTGGGGGGTGATCCAATTGCAGCCCCGGGAAACGTTGAATTTTAAACCGGTAACCTAGTTTAGCAACAAAATGACAGCTTGAGGAATAAAGGGGCGTCGCTGAGGTACAAGACGCAGCTCGACAACGCTGACAACACGATTTGTTTAGAGGAAAACATTCGATACCTGGCGCCGTGCAAATTGAAATCAGGCAGAACTGGGAAGAGGCAAATGAGGACGATAATGTGGTTATCAACTACTTCTCAACTCAGCAGTCGAGACAGGGGGACAGAAAATGTATATATAAAAAAAAAAGAAGTCAACGAGAAAAGGGTTTAAAAATACACAGAATTGAACTACAACCAAATCAGTGCTCCTATTTCCTCACGATTTCCCAAAACTTTCCCATCTGAATATAAACGGAGAAAACAGCCCCGATGGAAGCTGTTTATATTGTTCCTGTCACTATGCTCCGATGATTACTGACACACCAATGTCACTCAAGCTGGACAGGTTCGGTTCAAGTGCTGGAAAAACTCCAGAGTGAATCTTCAGCCGCTGTCCGTCTAATGGCATCAGAGACTCGAGCGAGCCCCCGACCACAGACAGCACTCAATCAGTCTGGGCCTTCAAACTGACCTTGCTCTGCAATCATCTAGCTACAGGGGATTAGGCAATCACTCAAACCACCTGGAAAGGACTGTTTGTTCACATCCCACAGCCTCCATCATATCACAGATATACGTCAAAGCAATTTTTATTTTTTTTTTTTTTGCTTTAAGCCCCCGGATTCATCAATAACTCTCTGATTAGGGAGCAGCCCCAGTGTTTCGCACAAACACATTTACAGTGTCAATTGTTCGTTTATCCCTTTTCATTTTCTTTTAGCTAGAGGCTTGCTCGTGCACTCCTAATTGGACATTGTCTCTTGATTATATCTATTACGCAATCATGATAATGAGAAACTTCGCAAGAGACATTCAGCCCTGTCTGCTTTTAGCAATAACACATACAGAATATCAAATTTTCTCATTACCGTATGTCTCTTTTTTGCCCCTTAGTTTTTCATAACTGTTTTTCTTTGTAATTGCTGTATAGTTTTCAAAAGCAGCCCTGCTTGTTAACACTTATTCCAACCAGTGAGGAGGGGCTGTCACGGAAAACCCCCCCACCCCACCCCACCTCACACCTAACTGCATGACTGGGTCGCTCTGTGACAGCCCCCCCCCCCCCCCCAGTGGCTTTCATAGTTTACACTTTGCTCTATAATTGCTTATGAGACGATCAAAGAAATACAGAGACTGAAGATCACGCTGATGTTTTCTCGTCTTTTCCTTCGTTCATGCTTTTGCGTTGCGTCTTTTTTGTTGTCTGACAGCATTTCAATGCTAAAATGGTTACATCATTTTATCAGATGACTACCTTTAATAAGCTTCCTCTATTGTGGAAAAAAAACAGATAATTGTTACTTCAAATAATTGGGGATTAAATAACATTTTCTGAATAGTTCATTTTTTGTTAGAATTCCACTTACATGATTGATCAGAAAAAAGAAGAAGCAGAAGAAACAGTTCGTAGAAAATATTTATAACTTGCCCAATTAAAATAACAGACCAGCTAAGGCGACAGTTTTCCATCCATTCTCTTCTTTTTCATCAAGGTTTTAGTTGGTTAGCAAGAAAACTTCTTCTTCTACTCTCGTTTTTACAGCCCTGCCTATAACACAAAGATATTTGCTTCACACTAGTCAATGGAAACATTCCTTTCTTAGAACTTTCAAAAAATTCTTACATGGAACTTACATGGAAACACACATATTGACTCCTCACAAATGTTTTACAATCCTGAATTCTAGCCATTCCTTCTTTGAAAGTAAATGCAAGGTGACAGATCAAAATAAACGCGTGTAAATCGGTAGACCCATAAGCAGGGATCAGCATTCAATGAAAGATTTAGTTTTGTCTTTTCATTAAAGCACTTGCTCATTTGGTGTAGGAATCATTGAGGCTCTGCTGAATGGAACCGCATCAAGGTTAAGCGAATAGCAACACTGTAGCTTGACAAAAGTGAAACAACATCTAAAGCAACTGTCGTGTTTTAGCCTTGTGGACTGAGGGATGTTGACGTCTATGCTTCCTCTGAAACCAGATACTTTGTTTTGTTTGTGAATAGCATGATTTCATTTGAGCTACATGGTGTTGTTGTTTCTTTCAAGCAAAGCCTTTGCATCAGACCTCGTTGCCCTTGAGAAGATAAAGTCAACTTGCAGTTCCAGTCAAAACACTCAATGACAAATGTCGGTGCATGATGTCCGTTATGCATATTCATTAGAATCTGATGCCAGATATTTGAAAGGAGGACAAAGCACCGACTTAATATCGTATTGTCTCTGCAACAATGTGCGGTACAAAACTGATGCCCTGACACAGTAACATTTGACCAAACAGACAGAGAAAATGATGATTGCCTGAAGTGAGGGACCAGCTAAGGAGAGACTTTTCAACTCACAACACCAAACGTCAACTTTGCGTATACTACCTGGACTTACTGCTAAATGTCAGTGTGTTGCTACAAATGAGCGGGATTAGCTGAGGGCATTTCCAATAATGCTGCACCATCTCTCTCATCATCTCTGTCGTTCGCCTTGTTTCAGGAGCATAAAGCCCTGTTGCATCCTTGCTTTATACGTGATACTGTCTGCATCCAATTACGGGGCACATTAGGGTAATTTTCTAACAGTGCTGCATTTGCATTCTGTCGGAGACAGGCGACAGGGATGTCAGTCATTAATCATGGCCCAATGAGGGCTGTCAGAGCATTGTCATGCTTGTCAAATGTCTGCTCTCTAAACTCCCTCCAGTTATCAAATCCAGATCTCTGACCCACCTTCAAAGCTCGACAGAGCTGGAGGTGACCTCCTTTGAGCAGGTAAAAGCGTGAAGGGGAGGAATGTGTGTGTCTGTGCACGTGTGTGTGCACTTTTATCTGTCGTTCCTCCTAGACTTTCCACATGCGTGTGTGTGTGTCTGTATGCGTTAGGGGGATGAGGTGTGAATTTTGTCGCCTAAGATCTCAATTAGCTAATCACTGTTTGTTTCTGTTTCTGTTTTTAGGGTTTCCACAGTCGATACAAACATAATAGCGAGCTGAATTTTATCAGAGGCTGGTGATTGTGAGTAAACACAAGAAGAACCCAATGATTAGATAGTGCTAAATAATGCTAATTCAGCTGTGGCTGTGCTGGGAAACGACAAAAAGGTTTTTTAGAGGCTGATGACACTAAATCCATGCCAGAATGACAGATGTGAGACAATGAAATGTTTGCACTATTTGAATTGGCTTTATGCTACCTCTTCTTTTCGGTCACTCCGAATAACACCTTGATGTCCATTATCTGCACACGTAATTGCCATATTGATTTTCCCTGTTGCTTCTTTCTTTTCATCCCGCCATGCTTTTTGCTTGCCATTGTTCAAAAGATGTTCTTGAAAGTAAAGGTTGATTGCCTAGAGTAATACTACTTTGAAATAGGGCCATGAAAATCCCATACCAGTGCTTTAGCAAATGTTGGCCCACAATAAAGTAAATTATGGGTAATTTATATTTTTCAAAGAACATTATGGTTTTTAAGCTTTCAGTTTTCAGAAATCTGAAAGGTAGGAAAAATGCAAACTTATAGATAGATAGATAGATAGATAGATAGATAGATAGATAGATAGATAGATAGATAGATAGATAGATAGATAGATAGATAGATAGATAGATAGATAGATAGATAGATAGATAGATAGATAGATAGATAGATAGATAGATAGATAGATAGATAGATAGATAGATAGATAGATAGATAGATAGATAGATAGATAGATAGATTGTATTTATTTTGTTATCTAGCAACAATGCAACAGCATATAGAGACCTCTAACCATGGAAATTGATTATACATTCAAAGCACAAACACAACACCGCCTGCATCAACACTGTTGTTTTGTTTGATCTTCCGGATTTCAAAGGGGAGGGAGAAGCGTCCCACTATCGGAGAGACTCTGACAATAAACTCCACAGAGGAAGAGCTTCAGGGACTCGCTGCCTTAACTGCAGGAAAGCTCTGGGTGTGTGTGTGTGCTGAACGGGAACAGGCTTGTCAGGCACAGTGGCTGCCCTGTGATACTGTCTTTAGATTCGCACAGAGAAGTCGCAGTAAAAGCAGTTTCTCTGATGTACTTCCTCACTGCGAAAGGGGCATGAAGTGAACTTAGATTCTCTTTATTACCTATCAGGCAAGCCAACGTTATATATGTCTCATCTTTTTTTGATTCAGGCAGGAAACCCCTGAGAGGAAAAAATAAAGTGGTAGTTGTTATTAATGAGGTAGAGCAACACAGAGAAACACAGATGTATTTATTTATTTATTGAGCCATACTGGCAGCATGGATGTCGATAATGGTCTGTTGGTCAGTTCATACAATCATTCATGGCCCCCATGAGATGAATCCTTCAGATTCTGGTGATTCCCAGACGTCTCATCTAGCGCCACGATTAGGTTAACATTTTAAGTTTGGTGTGAAATACTTATTCTAAATATTCTACAGATATTAAAGGTCCCTTTTGATTTCTATCCTTTCATATAATGTTATAAACACTGCTAATAACATGTGAGAATATTTGCATACTAATGTAAAATCTAACATAGCTGCTAGCGCACTGTCTGGGTCTGGGTCTGATATCCTATTCCCAATAGAAATATCTGCACTGGCTCACACGCATTTTTCTGTATAACAAGGATTTTTGTGAAAAGAAAACTTAGAAAAACAAAATTAGTTAAACAGCAATGGGTCAAGGGATGGTTGTGCAGTGTTGCATTTAGTATGATTACAGGGAATGCCACTGCAGAAGCACTATATGAGTACCCACTTAGCTTCAACAACATTACTAGTTTGAAAAAAAAAAACAGTTTTGTCTTACATAAATAAGATCTATGGCCTTTTGTCTTCGGCAACTCTTTTCACATCAGCATTTAGCATTGGGCAAAACGCATTTTGAAATAAAGACACAGCTGCATAGATTGTATTTTGCTGTACAGTCTCCTATCAGTAATTGCTCTCTAATGGCGAGGGGAGATTTTCTGGCATGGCTTTGATTCTCTAATGTCCAAGAGGACAAGGTCAATGTTAATTACCAGCAATTACCCCAAATTTTGACGAATCATTTGGGTTGTCTGGCAGTGAAGAGCATTGTCTCTGACCCCCTTTCAAACCTTGCCATAAATACTCAACTGAGATCAGACTGAATGTGGTTATTCATTGGGCCTGGCCATATAGTTATAATCATTGTGATGGTGCTCTGCCCACTGGGTGACAACTACTGGTCTCTCAGTAATGAAAACACTGGAAGAAGCCAGTCTGTGGAAAACAAAGTATTTCCCCACCCGTCACCCCCTTTTCTTATCTGTTGTCACCTGAGTTCCACAGGTTGATGCAGTTTTAAAGACTGGTTCTCACTCTGCTTATGTATTTATGTTGCTCAGAGATGTGAGGGACAGTTGTGTGCTAGGTCCCAGGGGTAATCTCTGCAGAGTGTCCCCAAAGGTTCGGCAGAGATGGAAAGAAACTCCACAGAACCTCTGCCCTCTCTGTGGAGAATACCCCACAGAAACATTAAAGCATGAGGGAGCAGAAGCTATAACTGGTTTGGAAAACTACTGAGGGAGGATGAGTGTTGAATTTTTCTTTATTCTTATGTCCTTTCTTTCATGTAACATTATTCACTTTCTTGTAAATAAATGATCAAGTAAAATAAACAAATGGTGAATAAATAATTATGAATACGTTGAATCAAATGCTTAATGTTTAGCAGGTTAGTTGGTTTCAGTGTTTTAAACAGGAAATTTGATTGGAATTAAAATCTGGTTTATTTCTTGTAGTAGTCATAGTTTAGAAATCGTGGTTTACATGGTTTTATTCGATAGCCAGCAGAGTTGAGAGCACAATAAAGAAGTGTCAGCTTGCACAGCAGGATAATATTGGATCCTAAGCCACCCGGAGATAGGCTATCTTCTCTCTCAAAAATCCTTAACATTAACTTTACATGAGTCACTCTGTTTTCTGGTTGGCAACCTTCTTCTTTGTGCAGGCAAAAAAAAATGTAATTTTGTCTTTCGGGACTTATCGCAACCATCTCATTTTCTCACACACAAAAAGCGACGTTTTTATTCATCTGCTGACCTCATTTTCATGGCCAGGCTGAAATCGTCGAGTGGAATTTTCTTTGTGTGTACACTCAGCCGTCCCTTGGATGTCGTTGGCATGTCTCCGAAGCAATTTTCTCAACTATGAATAATTCACCAGATATTATTCCAAAGGTCATCTTATAGTAATTAGTACCCTGCTGTTGACTAAACAGCCTCAAGGTACCTGATGGCCAGTTTAATTACAATTTGAAATTAGTGTACTGTTTGACAATCCCTATATGTTCTCCTGACACTTCAACAGATGACACCTTGAGAACTAAGCAGGCTAACAATAAGTTGGCTTGTTAGCAGATGGGGACGGACTGCCCGTGTGTGTGTCCGGGTTTGTGTTTGTGCTCGGGTGGAGGTGGGAGGGCACTGAGTGTGCTGTTAGACCACAAAATCCTTACTGCTCAAATATGCAGTAATTACTGGAAATGCAGATTGGTGTTGTTCAGTATGCATGTGTTTTGACAGTGCGGACATCCTCCGCACAGACCCTGTCTCATTATTAACCAATTACCATGGAAAACTAGCGGGACGGGTCACAGCCGGCTCTCTTAAGGAGACTGGGGACTGAACATATGCTGAAGACGCAGCGAGATGACACAGTCCAGCAAGCCTTTGGCACGGTACGAGATACATGACATGGCTCTTTGTGTCGCGCAAGTTAGGAGTCAGCGCCGGGAGATCCTGTCATGTCCTGTTGTCGTGAACATCAACCCCTGCACTGTACTGTGTGCTTTAGGTTTCCTCTCTGAGGGATTGTTTGCATTCATAAGAGAACAGTGTAAAAAGCAGTAAGTCAAAAGGGCCTCAGGTAGGATACATAGCCCAGGGGGGATTGTCGAAGCTGTTGTCGAGTTTGCCTTTGAGGCATCAAAGCTCTCATGGGTGGATGGATGGATGGATGGGTACATGGATGGATGGATGGGTAGATTTACAGATGCACAGTCCAGATTTATGACAAGGAATGGACCAAAAAGTCTGAAATTAAATCAAATGTATAAAAAAACTAAAAAAGTCCATGTACCGTTTTGTTTTCTGTATTTCCACTGTGTATGAGAGCAAGTGGCCACAGGTATAGTGGGCAGCCTGAGGGTATCACTGAAAAGATGATGATGATGATGATGCTCAGCGAGTCAAACTAAACCACAGCTTGTCATTCTGAGCAGCCACAGCAGATGCTTTTCTATCATCCTGACTTAAAGTTACATTTACCTCTTGGCCCTGGGACCAAAAGGCTAAAATCAAGGGTTTCTTGTATTCTATTGATTTACTCGTCTGCTTTACAGGCAACTTCCTAGAGTCTATGGCCTATAATGATATGATGATGTCTGGACAGTGTATTGAGTAAAGGAGCCACCTGGTGACGGGAAGCACATTGATTTGGCTCGTTGGACTAAATCAAAAAGGTTGATCGAGGAGTGCTCTGCCCGTCCTGAGCAGAGATCTGACCCTCCACTCTCAAAACTAACCCTTACTGACATAATTGAATTCTATATTTAAAACACCCATGAGTTGTACCTCTCATCACTGCAATCCAGTGGATACAGGAAGCTATTTTCATTATTAATGGTGTAAAAGTCCTGGAGTTTTTTATGCTAAGGTAAAGCTAAATGTTTTTCACATCATGTGGGAGGGAGTGTAGCTTAAAACATAGAAATATGAGCAACTACTAATATCAACAACTTGATTGCACCAACCTTAGGGGAATTCTCGAATGTCTTTGAGCTCATTGTTTTCGTTCTCCAGCCCACAAGTCACCAGTTTTGTTTCAGTCTAATTTATTTGTGCTTTAATGAGCATGAGCATTGGCTGCAGCAGGTATCTGTTTTCAGGGAAACAGCTCTATAACACTATCTGCCAAGCACCAAAGAATAAAGATAAATATGCTGGTGGCCAGATCATGTCGTTTTTAATTACAAAATAGCCAAATCATTTTGTCAGACATTAGTTGTTTTTATTGACTTGATGCATCCACACTGTAAAAAAGAAAAAGTTGAGAAAACGTAAAATATCAAGGCAACATGATGCAAGAGATTTTTGAGTTTTCTCAACTTTTGCCTGCTGTTGTTGACTTAACTAAGGTTTTCAAGTTCTGCAAAGAGTTCTGCCAACTTGGATCTTCTTGTTCACCTAATTAGGATAATCATGTGAGACTAATAAAGAAATTCTTGCTTGAATGCCATGTATTTCTACCTTCACCAAACGCAGATTTTTTTGTTGAATTAATAAACAATTATGCCCCTCAATGTCATGCATTTGTACCTCCTTTAAACATAGGTATTCTTGTTGAATAAACGTACAATTATCCCTTCAATGGCATATATTCCTAGATGCACCAAACACAAATATTCTTGTTGAATAAACATACATTTTATCTGTATAAATCAAGAAAAATGTATGTTGCTGTAATTTTATTATTATAAAATGCTAAACAGATAATAAATAAAACACAGTACAGCTGAATGTTATCTGAAATATTTCTTTATTTCTTTATATTTTTTTATTTATTTTGAACAGGCGGGTTAAGCGCCTTTGTAAAAAAACATTCTTCTCAAATTAGTTCGCAACATCAAATTGAATGACTAACCATTTTTGCATACACATACAACAATGTGTATTCAAACACATACACATACACAATGTGTATATTCAAACACATACACATACAACAATGTGTATATTTAAACACATACACATACAACAATGTGTATATTTAAACACATACACATACAACAAGGTGTATATTTAAACACATACACATACACAATGTGTATTTAAACACATACACATACAACAATGTGTATATTTAAACACATACACATACAACAATGTGTATATTTAAACACATACACATATCACAATATGTATATTTAAACACATACACATACACAATGTGTATTCAAACACATACACAATGTGTATTCAAAATAAAAGTTTTGTTTTCAAAGATCTTGTGCGCTGGGAGCACCGAGAGCCACCAAGCTCAAAAAAGATAGTCTGGATGGCTTCAAATGTATACCTCAACTGTTTGGGGTAATTTATATTGAGGGCATATAGAAGGCCAAAGAGGTAGGCGAACGCAGAGGAGAGGTTTTCCATTTCATGCAGCACGATGCCCGCTTCCAAAACAACTGCATGGTCTCGAGCATGTGAGATGTCGGCTTCGTCATCTAGGATGGTGAGGATGGCCACAGACGCCCCTTCCAGCACTGGTGCCAAAATGTCAGTGTCCTGAGGAAAAATAACAGATGCATTTGAGCCTTGACAAACTAGAAAGAGCATTTTCTGAAGAAAATGTGTGTGAATGCTGAGAAGGTCCGTGCTAAAGCTGAAAAGTATAATTTGTAGGCTGAGATATGATTGGCTTCATAACGGCTAAAAACAGTTGAAATGTTAAAAAGGCAGAAGAAAATGGGCAGCTATACACTGGAACCTGACAGCCAAAGAAAATTGATGAAGCAATGGCAACATAGCTGACGTAATAGCTGAAAATAGATTTAGTAGTTTAGAAGTAGAACTTGTGAAAAGGAGGTTGATTTACATGAATTGTAAAAAAGTTAGTGTGAACAATGTATGAAAATATGAACAAATCAGAGAAATATGATTACTGCACTGATAAACTGCACTGGGGAGGTGTATATTTCCATTTTGGATGAACTACTACTTTAAAACATCTCATGAGAATGAGGAATTAGCTACATGGCCTGAAGTATTTATCTTTTTGCTACAGTTACTAGTACTTACCAAGCACTTCATGAAAAACTTTTTGGTATCTTCGCGGAGGAAAATGGGCAAGCCTCTCAGTGCTGCTGTCTTTCGGTGTGTAACAATGTCAGATGTCTAAAGAGTATCCAGTGGAAAATAAGTATTTCAATAAGTATAGTACTGTACTGAACATACACATAAT
The DNA here is from genome assembly GCF_963576545.1 of Limanda limanda. Lineage (NCBI taxonomy): Eukaryota > Metazoa > Chordata > Actinopteri > Pleuronectiformes > Pleuronectidae > Limanda > Limanda limanda. Next base: position 14,734,138 of record NC_083645.1, on the reverse strand, counting down.
GCAAAATCAGAAATCTTTTATAGTACTGAAGATGAAGCACACACAACTTTACTTTAACAAATTAAAATACTGTTAAACCAAATGCCACCAAAACACAAAGGAAGGACTGCGGACATCCATTTTTACTGAAGCATATCCACTAAGGTAGTTTTTACAGCAGCCAACATCTTTTTCTGTGTCTGTTATAAGAAAGTATATTCATGCTCTTCTAAAAATGCCAGGCAAAGGAGCACTTCACTCACCTGATCATCGAGTTTATCAAGGAGGTCTTCCATTTCTTGGCCAAAACCACCCTTCTTAGTCCGGTAGAGTTTTAGCAGGCCAGGTCCAAATCTTTCAAGAGATGCATTAAAAGTCCCCAGGAGGTCTTTGCTGGTGATACGCCGAAATTCTTCAGATATCTAAACAAGACAATCAACAAAATATTGTAATTAATTGTAATTGCAATTTCAATTAAGCATGGGGATTTTTTTTTCTTTAACTGGAAGAAATGGGCTTCCATAGGAATGAGATGGTTAGGGTAAGAAAATTAGGACAGGTCACAGAATCAAATGGATCATAGATTTAAATGTAACACTGGCAAGACAGAATTGACACATTTCCCCAGTAGATACTGTTCTTCTTCAAGAAAAGCCAATGTAGTTGTATAAGACAATTGCTAAATAAATTAGGACATCCTTACCTCCTGAGACGAAAACAGCGCAGGCCACCTCTCTTGGACCTCAGATACCATAGGCTGACAGATCATTATGTTTTCCTTCTCCTGAGGAGAGACTCTGTCTAAAACGAATGCTTGCACCATGTTGTTGTGATCGTTGTTGTGTTTTTTTTAAATGAAATGCAGTCTTAAAGGGCAAAAATACCGTCTGAAAGTTGCAATTCCGTTTTTCAACTTTTTTTTGTTGAGGGGGGGGGGGCTCTTGCATAGAGCGCCAAATATGCTAGGACCGCCCCTGTGTAGCGCAGTGATTCTCTGTATGGTGCGCTCCACCGGTGCGGCGCGGAGGCATAACAGGCGCGCAACCGGGAGGAGGAAATGAGAGGCGGATCTAATATTATAGCCGAACTAATGTTTTGATGTCCGCACTCTTTAACGGCGGAGCAGTAAACAAACAAACAAATCGCTCTTTCGCCGTAGCCAGGGGTCTGCAGACCGCGGCTCTGCAGCCCCTCCGCAGTGGATCCCTGTGCAGTGTTGTGCCTGTCGCGCATATTTTTCGCGAACAGTGAACTTTACGATCAGTTTTCATATGTTGAATGTGCACGTTAGGGAACGTCATCCACTCTATGCAGCATCTACCACTGCAGTGAGAATTGCCTTGCCTTTCGTTACTTTACACCCTGACGAACACATACACAATGAAAGAAACAGAGCGTTCCTTAATAACATACTTTTTAATCTTTGGGTTTTGGGGAAAGGAGCAAGTCTCATCAAGTCAAAAGGTTCAAGTCCAAGTGAAGTCACGAGTCATTGATGTCCAAGTCCAAGTCGAGTTGCAAGTCTCTTTACAATTTGTCAAGTCGAGTCTAAAGTCATCAAATTCATGACTGAGTCTGACTCGAGTCCAAGTCATGTGACTCGAGTCCACATCTCTGGTAAAAACGCACTTACCATACCTTCTTGAGCAAAATTGTTGTGGGCTCCGTGCGTTGTCCATCCAGAAAATGTCCGTCGCTCAGGTTCAGCAGAGAGCCGTTAAAACCGGTTTAAACTGGAATCTACTGAGTTGGCCCAACTTAACTCAAAAATCTGCTCAAAAATTTACAAATCCTTGTTGTGCGGATTTAAAATAGTAGTTAGGACAACAATGAGAGAAAATTGCTGGACAGACAAGATTTTATAGATTGCATATTGCAAAGCCTTATTTCTGAGTCAGTTTAATTTGAAAACTCTTACGAGATCAACAATTACTAGTTACCATTTTTACAGTGCACATTCTTGCATTTTGTCGGAAGAAATGTTAGTTTTGGAAATTTGGAGAATCTTTAAGATTTAATATGAATGTATCTAAAGCCAACAAACCTGGGTTTAGCTGATGTCCATAATATATGATATCGTATTGTTACATTCTGAGGCTGCCAGTTTTATTGTCATTTGTTAAGTGGTGTTTTTAAAAAAATACACGTATATGTCACAGGCCATATATCCAGCGGCATTAATTTACAGAAATTATGAAGGTGAAATGCCATGTCCGTTTGATGGGTCTTCTTTCATTAGCTTGTAATTGCATTAATTGGAAAACAGTGACAGTGTGCTCTCGTGTCGCATCTATCGCTGAATGACAATGCTCTCGAGCAAATATGTAAAGTGAAGGACAAACACGACCAAAGCATACTTTGAGGACGCAATATTTAATGGCTCAAGTAAAATTCAATGACAAGAAAAATCATTTCACCATATGGAACTTTTTTTTTCTTTTTTTTCATAGATTTAAATGGAATATCTTACAAAGGCATGACAATACAGACTGTATAGCTTTAACTGACCAATACAGATTCGCTGGCAAGCATTGAAGCCTTCTCTCAAAGCAAAACTCCACCTGACTCACTGATGACTAATTTACAAGCATATACTTAAGTCTTATATCTTATTTTGATATAGTTTTTTTGTACAAGATACATTTGTGTACATAAAATATTCTGGCAAGGTGCATGCCAGTATACACGTATGTGCACACACACACATTCATACATGCAAGGAGACGCGCACATTCCCCCTCGCACATACATACAAGATCAACTATAAACACATTCAAACACACTCTCATCAATATTATGCATATGTAGCCATTTACATTACAAGAGAGATTGTCATCTCATCACTTCTTTCCTTTTGAAACGACATAATGAATTCCAGTACATAACCTGTTGCCGTTCATCTTTCCTGTTTGTCTTTCCAGTTTGTAACCATTGGTACGAGTTCTTAGGGGTACTGCTATGTACAATTTATAAATCAAGTTAACCTGACAGTATAGATATTTGTGTGTACGCGGAGGCATAAGTGGTACGCACATTTCACAAAGTTTGAATGTGCACACTGTATAACATTTGCTTTGTTCCATAAGACAGACAAACAGGTAGAGTAGTAAACACCAATACGGACACTGAATCTAATGACGGATGCGAGGACCCCACAGGCAAGTGTCAAAACGCCCTGTGCCAGTCCAAACAGTTCATGCAAATCATGACACGGGTGGGCATGGTAATTAGGACACACATTTGAATAGCGAATTTTCAGAAACTTAAAAAAGCAATTTCCAGTCTTAAGTATATTGTCTTTTCTATTTCTATCATCAGGGCAGAGGGAAATAGAAAACTATGAAAATAGCAGAATGAAAGCAGAATCGTGCAAAGTGAAAACGTGTCGTCACATCTTGTCTTTGTCACTGTGTGTTTTTTGAGTGATGAAAAACCTTTGACACACGCAGACAAGCATCATCCCAAAAACAAAAACAAAAAAAACACACATATGTTATGTTCCTTGCTTAGAAAATAAATTAATAATCGAAACACCACCACGTTTACCTCTAAAAAGGACTTATGGTAAAATGATATGTTACTGCGGTAGACAAAATAACTTATGTTAGTATCAAAAGCAACATCCTACAGATGTACATTCATGCAGTTACTGTACTGTTCCCTCTCTTTTGATTAATGTAGCTGCTGCAGCGTTACAGTACATGTGGGTTATGTAGGCAGGGAAAGTTAAAACACAGTGAGAGTTACACGTAGGTAATATTGTGCTAACTGTACATTTGTGATTGGATAAATGATTCCACACAATCACATTCCTTTTGCACTGTGTAAGGGTATCATCTCTAACTTATCTCATGGTTTTTCTCTCCCTCTGCGATATTAGGAAGAGCACAATTTACTGTGTCATATTTATAAACACTCCAACAGCAGATCACGTCCGTGTTTCTCATTGTTAATGAATGGGAAAGTCCGCTGTTATTTTTTTTAGTTTAATGTTTGTTGAAACAATCCAACCAGGCATTGATCCGCCCTATTTATTCATGTGATCAAAAGAGACTGAAAAGACCTGGAAGTACTTTGAGGAAACTTCATCACAAATTTTGGATTTGTGTTTTGTCAGTGATAAAATTCCAATTTCCCGTGACATCATGATGCATGTTCCCTTTGATATATGCTCCTTTACATTAAATATGAATTGTTTGTACCATGTGCTGAAACATGTCTATCCTTGGAAATTACATGGAAAGTGAGAGAGAGAAATAAAAAACATCCGAGTGTTAGTAAATGAGCTGAAATTGTATTCCCAAACTGGGACATTTTCTTTAATCTGTTTATAAGAGGATTTATTTAAGTTACTTGTTTTGAATTAAATAAATTTTCACAATTGACTGAGGTGGAATTGAATTATCCCTGTCTGTGTCCTTGACACACTGTTCCTTTTAGTGATCATCTCAGAGCCTCAGATAGATTCTCTTCATAATGATAAGAGTCCTGACCCTATAGTATCAGAGAGAATAGGCGTGGTAGCTAAGAGCATGCAAACACAATTTGCCTTGTGCCTTCCCTTGAGAATGCCACGTTGCATTATAGATTTAGGCCTGCTCCCAATTTGCAGGATGGTACAAGAAAATGAATCATATACCTGATGATGTAGACACCTGGCTTGGATGTTACTGGGGAGAAAAATGGATATCAGCAAAGTCACTTATTGCTGTAGCAATAGATTATGCTGCACCCAATCTGTTACGAGAGAGTTAGTCCGAAGTAGTTATCATCATCAGTACAATTTGCACACACAGGCAGTGATGCAGTGTGTGTGTGAAACCATGGTGAGAGGCAGCCTGCAGGAAGGTCCTTTCAAATGCTGCCAATGCCTATTATTATGACAACTGCAAGAATAACTTTAACATCAATAATTCACCTCAACTCGGGACCCTGAAGAAATTTATGCATGTACCTCGGTCAATTATTCTGGTGTCAACACGGAAAGTCGAAAACGATAGTAGAACCTTTGCAGCTAAACTGAGCTAAATGACGATGAAAAATATTAATGGAAGCATTAACATAGGTGTTTGCATTGAAACAATGGGACGAGAGCGAGTGTGTTAAGCTGCTTTTTTCCCCGAGCGCTTGAAACCTTTTCATTACCTCTACACGTGTGGAGCATGTTTCTGGCCAGCCGAGAGAATCATTCCAAACCTCCTTACCACAATGAGGGTCGCCTCTGAGATCGCGCATCAAAGTAATTAGACTGAGAATTTCATAATTGGCTCCATAGCTGTTATAATGTGAGAGTTTATGAGCAGAGAAAAATGTAAGAAACAGAAACAAAGGGTACATTTCCAAAGCGCATCTGCCTGCGCCTTTCAAGGCTAAGCTACTGATATAATGCTAGGAGTGAACATTTTCCTAATAGAGTTGGCAGAGATGAGGCGACCACCATATGGAAATCATCCTGGGCATGTGTGTGTACGTGCAGGAGTTTGTGTTTCTTTCTTCTGAAACAGTTTGTGTACTGGTCCATGGTGAAAATGGAGAATACAAAAGCTTGCCGGTGCTGTCTAACATTGGCCTAGTTATGCTTTGTAGACTTTTTTTTTTTATCCTTCTGCAGTCCCCTGACCAAAATAGACTTCTGAAACACGTTCATTGAAGACAAAGAAACATCTCCCGCCACCGAAGGAGTTTGTGCTGCGTGTTATACAGAGCAATACTTCACTAGAACTTGAACACAAACACTGTCCACCCAGAGCTCATAATTAACATTTAGCCCAGTTTAGTGCACTCAACACAAAGTAATGCATTTTTATTTGTTTCTTTGCAAGGGAAAGTTTTTTTTTAGCTGTGCCCAAGGACTTTAAAGCGCCCTGTCATGTCACTAAGCAAACATTGTCAAAACCGAAAGCAAAAAACTTTTTTTTTTTCTGTGATGAATCTACTTTGGTATAGAACTACCTTTTATATATTGTACATGGGTCTGCTATTTTAACACTCACAGTTCCTTTCATAGCCTTAAGCTTTCAGACGGATCCCGAACGGTTTTGTCTGACCAACATCGTCATGATGAAATCCATTCTCAGATGTCTTCATCAGTAAAACTAAGCAGGAGCTGGTCAAAGTTATTCAAATTATGCATACCTCCACACGTACGCATACACACTGATCATAAGTCACTGACAAAAAGCCGTCAAAGGAGGGAGTCACAGGTACGACAGGCCGGCGCAGCTCTGTCTGTCATTCTTACAACTGGTGCTCATGTAAGAAGGAGCTGCTGCCCCCAGTGGGCGTCTGCTGACCGGGGGAGGAAAAGCTCGCCAGAGGGATGACCTTGACGGTGTCCTCCTTCCTACTACTGCAGTGTCTGTCCAGGGTGTGGTAGAACTGCGGTCGGTTGATCCCTTTGTCCAGTTCATCCTTTTTGGGCACAGACCTGCCCAGGGTATGGCGGCCATCCATGACCCCCATGCCTCCCATGTTAGCTCTGGCTCCTCGGGCACAGCTCTGCTGGAAGCCGAAAGAGGGGAGGGTACCAATGATGACGGCGGGGTTGGAGGTGGGGCTGTTGCTGCCAGGACCCTGGAACTGGGCCAGGGCTGGAGGCATCCAGCAGCTGTCCGAGTGGCCCAGTATCAGACACTCCTGGGTACAGGTCTCAGAGGCCTCAGCCAAGGCTTTCTGCAAGTTCACCTCAATGGCTGTAAAAGAGAAAGAGAGAAAAAGAAGAAAACCACATAGTTAATCTAACAGGTCAGAACATAGAGACTGCAGCTGAAATGTTTTTTTACCTGGGTGTTGTACAGGCACTGAATGAACTCATGAATCATAATGTTCACAGAAGACAGTTGTCATCTTATTAGTTTTTGACCCACCAAATGTCAGCCTTTTAGAGAAATGAAAGTCAGTGATAAATGTTTCATTTCATCTTGTAATGAGAAAAACACCAGCAGAGCATTTAATTTCCATTGGTATTCCCGTGACTCTGTCTGTTTACCTACAATATGCAATGAATTCCCAGTAGCTTAATTAGAGTTCGAAAAAAAATGTCTCGCTGTTCATGTCTCGGATTGGCTTTAGTGTAATAAATATTTAATGAACGTCTTAACAAAGCGTTGTTTATTTTCATCACTGTCAATGTGGCACACCTTAATTCCTTTTGATCGCTCAGAATCCAGAATAAATCTGGTCAAATAAGAACGACTCAAACAGTGAGAACTGGAAGAAAAAAGAAATAAGACAACGGCAGGATCCTTTTTCTCATTTAGCTATAATTAATAAACGTAGTTAGTTCTTCCAGCATTAGGTCGCATGCGTGGAACTGAAGAAAAAAACTGTAAACTGAACGAGCAGGCGACTGGACAAGGCTAAACACTCAAACTATCTTATCTCATTATCCCGGCACATGTGGAATGAGTCTGAGATGAGGCCTCAGCATTGAGCTTCAGCAATAAAGCCTGTCAAGCCAGATAATTAGAATGTAAAACAGTATGCACCAAGGCAACCAGCAGCCTGTGGTGCTATGTTTCCTAGGACCTCGCAAAGAAAAGACGGCTCCTCCTTCAAACATCACATCGCTCCTCTAGGCCTCAGCTTCAAGCTGTCATGTAGAAATTATTTAGTATATTTGCATAAGTAAGAATGCTATAAATAATTAAGCGGCCGTAGACCCTAGTACACTGGGACAACAATTTCCTTAACACATAGACGTTGTGTTAGTCTACTCCACAGACATCAGCACATCTTCCTGCCATCTAGTTTATTGTTTGACGGCATTCTGAAAAATGAAAATAAATATTACTATTGCTCCGTGTTAGTGATACCAGTCTGGCCTCCCAAAACTATCTAGATCGGTACATAACGGCCCAGTGCACCCACTTTGTTTTCTGTATTTCGGTGCAGATTGAATAGCACAGCATCAACTTTAATTACGGAAGAAGTGTCTGAAAATGAATTGCCTGGTATAAATTGAGAGGATATATTTGGACTGCCCACGTGGAGTCAAATCTGTCCTCTCCTTATTGAACTGGAGCCTTGGAGCCGGAGTGTATAAATCCCCAGGGCGGTAAATGTGTCACCTTTCAGAGGGTCACTAACTTCATTAAGGCTAAAATGGATGCTACGTTCTCATTCTCTGAGCTGGCACAATAGGGCCGAGCCCGGTCGCGGCAGCTCCCCGACTCAATCTGTCTCTCCGTGTTTCCTGGTGTGTGTGATGCCTTTTCAGAGCAGTGCTATTGATGAGGTAATACCATTAGCATAAACGTTGCATTCGCCAAGCACGCACAAACAAATGCTTCAGGGTTCTAACCCAAACAGACACACATTTAAACGTGTGTGTCTTTTCCTTCCATCCTCCTCCACATTAAATGATTGGCACAGCTACCTTTACTGTGGCGTATTTCACCAATGAAAGGCAGTCGGAGGCTCAGTGACTTCACACAGCTTGAACTCACAGCAGCTCTGTGTCAACAGCCTTCAGTGCCTCCAGATTTTTTGCGTGCAATATCTCACATATCTAGCTTCTCCGAGAGACACGGGCCTGCACGATTCTCTATTCCAGTGGGATAGTTCGTAGAGGTGGTGGCAGGTTGGGAGGGTGGAAGCTCGGCGTGAGTGATGTCGCAGACAGCTCTGGCTGCTTTCGTCAGCTGGAGGTATGCCGCAGCCTGCTTGTGATGCCGCCGTCTTTTGTATTCAGGGGAAACAACTGTACCCCGCAGAGATTTCTGGAGGTATCACACGTTACTGACGTTTGCAGATCCCCTGATGCTGTGAACTTTCTTTTCTGCCTTCCCTTCAAGGAAATTTGAATGGCAGACAAGAGGGGATAATGGCAAACAATGGGGTGTATTAGACAGCACGACTGAGCTCAGACCTTGTGTTCTCATTCAAGATGATTCATCTTCACTGAGCAGTGGCGATGGGGTTGAAACCCAACCCTGATACCTGTTTACTCGCTCTGTGGAGTTGACTGAACATCTAATAAGAGTTCAGATGCAATCTCCCCAAATGACTGACTTCTGTTGACTCCAGAAATGAAATGGTATTTAATTTGTTTTCTGATTCAATACAGCCTGCGGGCTAATTTGATTGCTCTGTCACAAGGTAATCTATTATCCATGGTTTGCAGACACCCCACTGTGCCACCGCTCTCGGTTTCTACTTGATCGTATGGTCGTGCACAAGGTCAAAACCAGTGGCCGCCTACAGCAGTCTTGTTCTGCAACATCAACACATCCTTTGGCCAGCCACTGATCGAACGCTGCGGCATCCACCTTCAGCTGACCTTCCATTCAAGCGGTCAAACATTACAGCTCGTGTAAACATTGAAAACATTTAGGATGGAGGTGTAAGAGAGTGCCGGACAGCACGCAAAGCAAACCCAACCAATGTTTTTTGAGCGAAATGAAAATATTGCAATTTGACTGAACACAAGGTGGGGTCGATGCAGTGCAAATGCTTCTCTGTGATGTGTAATATTTGAGTTAAGAGATATGTGATGAATTGAATGTAATGCAATATTTTGCAATTCCGTTCAGTTCAATGGGGTTTCAAGTGTTGGGGTTAGGCTTATACATGAGACATAAAGTGTTTGCGTGCAGACTTTAAAGTAATTTAGAGCTGGAGTTTATGTTGATAGAAGCCAGGGGGAAAGAGCACCAGCAAGCCACGTACATCTTTTAGTCTGATGCAGTCTAATGCATCATCAAAGAAAGTGAGCCTACTTGATAAAATCATTTTTGAGTCAACAAATACGCAATCAAATACTGCTGGTATATTTCATTGGACTGTATTGTGGTGTAGAGTTGCTTGATTCATTTTCAAACACATTTTATAATATATCAATAAATGTATCTGCAGTGTTTCATCTATAACTGTCCTCGATTTGATGATGTACTAGCATCAAAAGAAACACCTTCACATTCTACCTTTGGAAAAAATAAAAATGCATAAAGCTCATTCTTCCACCAAGGCTCAATCAAGCTGCACTCATTCGCTCATACTTATGCATATCATTCCCCTAATATGTCCGCTCATGTCAAAAAATAATTCCTGTTTCCATCCCCGCATCTGGATCCACACCGAGATTTATTGGGGTTCTTTCTTGACACATACAACATCCTTCCTCCAAGTTTTGCGGTAATCCGTACAGTAGTTTTGGCGTATTCATGCAAACTAACAAAGAAAAACAGATACGCAGATAAAAACATAACCTACTTGGCTGAGGTAACAATAGAACCATGTGCACGATGCACCAGTGTTTCTATTTTTTCTATAACAGTATGAATACGGGATTACATATGCTGCGTATACACATGATATTTAGCCCTTTTATTGCACTGGTATGCATTCAATCTCCCATATTTTCACTAATTGCCATGAAATCCACTAATGCACATAGAAGGTGTGACAGGCGAAAACACACACACACAGACACACACACCTGTATGCACGCACACAAACACACACAAGATGCATATTAGCTGCCTGATTAGGGCTTTTCACTAAAATAGTGAGATATTTAACATGACAGTTAATGATTTTTACTGACAGAGCTTGTTACATCTTGATGAGCATCACATTAAGATCTGCACACATATCACGGCTCGACTCATTATTTCAGCATGCATAAACTCATTATTGCTAATTAAAAGGATAATTGCATGCATCTAGGACATTAAATTCCTCAATCAGCCATCAGGAAGGTGGACTAGGCCCCTGACTCATCCTTCACTGTTAATTGGAACAATCTTTCGAATTCTTTAGCCAGGAACCTGCGCTCATCAACAGCACATATTGTCCTGTGAAAGCTTTATGATGCTGTGCAAACTGCCTCCGTGTGAGCATGCATGATTATGGCCCTATTTAAATTATATTTGTTTGTTTTACAATGCTGTAGCTGTATTGTAGTTTATATGGTCCACCTGTAGCCCGGGACTGCAGCCTGGTCCCCACGGTTGAGATCTTTTTTTTAAAATTTTACACAGTGATCTTTCTCCTTTCTTTAGTTTTACTGTCGAAGGATTTCATACCCAGTCGTTTTTCTTTTTTACTCTAGTTACACAACCGCTCAAACATATCCCAGAATATAACAATGCCACCCAGAGTATTATCACCTGGAGCTGCAACCCCTTCATTGTCAGGTAATCTGGGATCAACAGGTTTTTATGTTGCCACAAAATAAAATAAAAATGCAAAGAGACTTAATATTCAGTTGTATGAGAGGTTTCAAATGGAGACCTTGTCTTTACAACCATCCTTAAATACTGCATGTACTGTAGCTATGATGAGTGAAAAAATAATATCATTATCATATCATATGTTCTAGTGTGATAGGCAATGAGATCAGAGGGAGATGTGAATATCATGTGAACATGAGTGTGTCTGCGTTTGGATGAAGACCGAGAGATCAAAACACGGTCACGTGGAAGATTCTCTCAAACCCAGAGAATCTCCGGTGAAATAATTGGGTTTGTAATTACCAGGACTTTTAGAGAAATGAAATCACAGCTCTGGCAATCATCATTTGAAGAACGGAGTAATGTCTCACTTCAACAGAATCGCAAATATGAGACAGCCCACTTATATTCTTGATGCATTTCACCATTCCTTCTCGGGTATCATACTTATGTTATGATGCACACTTAGGCCTGCCTCATAGTTTTTATGATGTGTAGGATTCATGTTCTAGATATCACAAGGCATGTGAGAGGCTTCAGGAAAGAAGACTATTCTTTAGTAATAATTCCTGCATGAACATTACTTTAACAATTAAATAAGATTATGCCGCTCAGGGACGAGGTCTGTGACTCCTCTGCTAAACCTGTCTCTGTGGCAATGAGTCTGAAAATGAACTTTTCTCTGCTCGCAGACTCAAAGGCTAGTTGGTTTTTCTTTATCAGAGGGAGGTATGGTATAATCCCTGGCGAAGGCAATAAGGGCTGTCACTGTCACTGCTGACAAGGGCGTGGAGGAGGAAGTAAATATTCCATTTGAGCAATAAAAACTTGGCATGCTCTTCGGAGGGCAGAGACCGGCTCTGCAGTAGAGGTCAGTGGTGCCATGTAGGAGGCTGACATGTATTAAGATCTATAAGGAGCTCTGACAGCTTGTCAACGCCTACTGTAGAATCTCATTAACAAGATTTTATTATAAAATCAGCAATGAAACAATGGTAATATCTCGATACAGCCAGCTTTGATCTCCTCACCAGTGATGACACGGTCTGAAGAATGGTCAATAACTCACACTAATGACAAAGTGGATTTTTTTCCAGCATAAATCTCAAAGCAGTTCTGTGCAGCGGTGATAAAAGGTGCGACGTAAGAAAAGGTTGAGCCATTGCTCCTTCTCTTTTTACTTTTTAGAACAGATAGTGCCAGATGTAATAAATGGCCCTTTTTATACAGGAGACAATGTGATGCAGATTAGAGGGGACTGGGGTTGTCCATATATACTCTAGACTAATTACTTTTGATGCATTTACTGAGACACCGCTGACAAGTGTGAGTCTCCGAGCCACATACGTATTTATCAGCACTTGTGGGACCTATACAGTTCATCGCCTGTAATCCATCTAGCCTTGTCTCCTCTCGACCCCGTTTGCTTTCCTTGTGTTTGACCCATTGTAACTGAAAGTAATTGCAGGCAGAAAACAACATCTAATGATTACTTTATCGGGGAGTGTGAGAGCGAGTGAAAAGTCACAGACAGGTACTTTCATCGAAAGGAGGAGGCCTTTTTGTTCTCAACACACAATTTCAGACAACAAAGAATATTATTGACTTGGCTGAGATTAGAACACCAAAACAAATAACAAAGCACAGAGAGAGGACAAAGTGCACAAAGAGAGAAAGGATCTCTTGAACAATCCAGGGCCGCGCGCTCGCCTCTGTCTTTCGGTTGCCATTGATTAAAAGTATGTTATAGGTTGAAGCGACAGTTTCCCCAATGAGAATATACAACAGCAACAGTATGTGAAGACTTAATTTATTGTAAATCCCTTTCTCTCCGAGTCACCTTTTGTTGTCGCGAGTTGGAAAGAAAGAAAAAATCTAAATTTGTTTATGTCCTCGGCATAAAATGTTCTCAGAAAAGCAAAACGCTGACATCAACAACCACATTTGTGTGATTTCCACCGACAGAGAGCACAGCTGGGAACGCAGAGCACAGAAACAGCTATTCTTCGCGACACTTGACTTTCTGTGTGTGACATTGGTTGATTACATCTCCTTCATTATATCTGGACCACTGTTGGGCCTCCCTACCCGAGGACAACACGCGGGTGCAACCATCAACACAATCAGGCCTGGCCAAATACCCAGCGTGGGCCAGAGAGATGAGAGGTGAAAACTCCATAACAATCTGCAATCAGCCCTCATCACCGCGATGACACACAGAGGAGGAGGCACAGAGTTACTACGGGGGGTAGAAACACATGACAGGCTCATGTACAGTAGACGTGCACACACTCACACACACACACACACACACAGAATCAAACACATTTTTTTATGCGAGGGTAGCCATAATTATTTTCTTTTTCTGTCTCTGTGCAGAATTTTTATGATAATGTAGATATACTGGAAGTGTGCTGTCATTGGCGAGGAAAGCATTCACAAATGCATATTGATAAGGTTAAATATAAAAAGCAATGCACAAAATGGATAATGTGAGGCCATTGGAAATGAAAGTAACGAGCGTGGAATGAAAAGGGGGGAGAAATGTTTGAGAGCGATTGAGAACAAAAGGAAAACAGGCTGATTAAGTGGAGCCTGACAAAGCTGTCTTGATATCTGCGACAAGATTGGATTGTCCCAGCAGGACTAAACAATCATAATTTTGGGAATTTTCAGTCTAAGAATGAAAATGTCACTTATCACGATTAGATTCCATTTTTAAAATCAAACGTGGAGCTGATTTGCAGCATCAGCTCAGGACTCCTCTGAGATCTGAACCTGTTGCATTTATAGGAAACATTAACCACGGGATGTTTTCTGATAATAAATGATGCCCCTGGTTCACGTGATGGAAGCGAGACTAAACAGAGACGAGCCAGCCACCACTGCGCCGCATCCTGTGTCATGTAACAAGCAAATCCATCACGCTGACCTATTGCCCCCAGTTATTATGGAAAACAAGGATGAATCACATTAGCATTGAGGAAGAAGTTCCCAGATCTGTGCGGCCTGTCTGTGCAGCCGATGGATTCTGCAGGAGGAGAAGAGAGGGTAATAAACTAGGTGCCACTGCATATGCTATATATCTTGCAGTCATTGATGATTAGCTCTGTTTTCCCTTAGCCATACATTACTGTTATTGCCTCCCCGGCCCCGGCAGATAGGAAGTGGATACAAAAGGATCGTGAAGCCCATCTTTCAACGGATAACTGGCAGGCTGAGAACCACTCAGCACCGGCGGCCGCATGATTTTAGTGCACGAGTGACCCGGTCACGGTGGAATTGTAATCTCTAATGTGGAAGAGCTGCGAGGAGGACCCACTGTGCACGCTTCCTTGTTTTTCCAGGGGTGTGTTTTTTCTCCACAGTGAGATATTTCTAAGTGAAATCATTTAGTCTCCAAAAAGGAGCCTCTCTTCAGATGTCAACAGCTCGAGTCCTGGCGCTTAGTCCTACTTGACTATTCCGTGTGTGTGTGTCTGTGTGTGTGTGTGTAATCTATATGAGGCGTCAATGTCAGGACCAGACACACATCCAGTCCCTTTTCCTCTTTTCTTTCTCAATTTTCAAAAGATTTTGAGGACAGCTTAGGCTTGAATGCAGACTGCATGCGGTATTAGTCACAGTCATTAGTGCTGAGCAAACTTATATTTGAAATATCAGTGTGTGGTGTAGCATGGTAAAGGTTTTAATATGAGGGGCAGCCTCTCTCCTGATCCCCCTGTGCATGTACACTTTAAAGGTTTTCCTCCTCCGAAGCGACACAGACTCTCCTCTGGGGACAACTATTAATTTTTCACTGAAACCTCCCCTGAATAATGAATTCTGTCCTATTTATACGCTGTGATAAGTCCACTGAATGTCTAAAAAGGGGTTATCATGAAAAGGGTAAGGCTTTCAGAGAAAGGACCTGTCCCTGCTTAACATGTTTAATTCATCCGCATCGCCATGTTCTTGAAAGCAGAAGAAAAGTCATAGAACGTATCACTGGCAAACATGAAAGCCGACACAAACGGCACATTCAATAAATCATAGCCTTACTTTTACTGTTTTGATGTTGACTGTCACAATCCTCCACCCAAACGCCTGTCGCTGAAAGTTCAGATGTATCCTTTTTACTCCCCCAGGCCCCGGCTGACAGATACGTTCTCACCAAAATCACAGAGGTACTCAGTGTGTTAATGTCTCTGTCACTATGCACTTTATTTGGGTTGTGTTGAGTGCAAGCATTGTCAACTAACACCCGCGACAGGGAGAGAGAGCGACAGATACGGGACAGACACGCCGAGGGGGAGGTAGCACGAGGGCGCACGGCTGCTGCCGACACGTAAATGAAAAGATGTAAAGTTTAACCCATCAATAATGCAACAAACGCTAGAACATGCCTCAAACTCTGTGCAAAATAAATCGACCGGCCTTGGTAAACATTTCGTAATACTTAAAAATTGCTGGGGCTGTATTTACTTCTATTTACAGCAGGAGAGAAGAAGCCTAATTTCTGTGCTGTTTGTCTCGGCGCTTTAAGTGAAGCAAACCATTCATTACAGTCTCACTCTCAGACTGAATCACCATTCAGTCGTCACATAATAAAAACTGCTGCTCTTACACAAAGGGGATTAGTTGATATTACACAACATGAACATTATCACACAGTGGTGCTGACATAGATTAGCACATGATACCGAATTGTGGTGATTTTAGGATAGTGTATCTTAAATCATAAAAAATATAAACACAAATGAATTTACAGCTAGATTTTGGCCCTAGTCAGTCTGGTTATATACCAAGAGGAAATATCGGGCTGCACACTCATAGATATCAGTTCCTTTAATATTCTGTTTCATCAAGATCCAAGAATTATTCCCTGTGATATGGTCAACATGTTGAAAAAGCTCATCTCACGGTGTTAGAGACAGCGGGGAAATAATCCTGGATCTGCACCTTCAATCTGGATCCACGCTAAAATGTAATGGCTTCAACGTTTCGTAGAGATGTGTTCAGTTATTTTTGTGAAAATTGGACACAGATACAAACAAACGAACCAAAAAACAAACAAATGTAACTATCACTTAAAAAAATTATTTGTTTTTTGTGCTGTTAGTTTTTTATTCGTCTGACTTGAGTGTCACCGTTTTAAATTTGGTCTAAATATAATGTTACTCAGCCTCATCACGTTCGAACTATTTCCGGATGATCAAACTATTTGGAGTTGAAAACCTGTAGCACAGCTCCCTTTTTTGGGCTCCAAAAAGTCAATGGGGAAAATAAAAGATGAAAAAAAAATGGAGAGAATTATAATAAAATAAAAGGGCAAAAGAAGAAAGTAGGTTCACTGATTGTGTTCTGGCTGTGGTGATGAGGAGAATGCTCCAGTGGCTCCAGCGGTCCACAGAGGAGGAGACAGTGAAAATAGCCACGCAACGACTGCACTCTAGAGACTGCCGGCAACCCATTGACCTCAATGTCTTTTGTACTGTTTAGCCCAGAGCGCTAACTATCAGATATTAACACCCCACGTCTTTGATTTTGTGCGCCTGTCAGGCCCAGAGGGCTCTTGTGTATATTGTGTGTCGCGGGGTACCATCCTCTTTGTGTCAGTTGTTCCCCCTCTAACATGACAAACACCCACAAAGAGGCAAGGGTATGTCACATTACTACTTGCTGGCATCTAGTATCAGCTCCAATGTTGACATGTCTCCGGGGATGGCGCGGAGACACAGGAAGTTGGCAAAAATAAAAAATCAAATCCCTGATTGTTACTAACATGTTTGGATGTTTGTTGAATTGTGGGAGAAAATTGCCAGAGCTTCTCCAGCATCACGGCCACCGCTGCTACAATGACATCACCGCAGCCAATTTCATCCCCGCAGTTTATTTCAAGCGACCGTGTCCGTGTGCGCTTGTACACACACGTTGTGCACGTGGCTGAGTAAGTGCACGGCAGAGAGAGACGCAGGCCTGCTCCCTCTGTAATTCAGTGTGTGAAGCCACCAATACCCATCTCTATGATAATTTCCTATTCACTGTGAGCAAAGACAGTAACACTGATACAATTCATTTCCCCTTTATTAACTGGTGCGGAAACGTTGGACCTGGCAGAAGTGACTTCTCAAGTCTTCCAGGGCTGCGGGGGTGGCAGGGTTTGTTTTATGGGTGGGAGGAGAAAGCTGCTCGTGTGGGGGTTGAGGATTTTTGGGAGCCAGGCTTCCGTAATAGACATTTGCCAGAGAGAAGAGGTTCAGTTTCTGTGAACATTTAGTGGACTATTGAGCATCCACCTTTGAATGAGACCCTGTGTCAAAGCCTTTCAGATATAAAGTAAAATATATATATATATATAAAAAATATTTGGCAACGTTTTATTTTCATATATGTCCTATTTGCATTGCTTGTTTGAGTTTTAGCATTTGTCAGAGTTTGCATTTGGCCATGGACATTTTCCAGAGTTTGTCTCTCGCGTATGACAGATGCGGGAGGAGCTTGTCGGAGTCAGATACATTCACATAAGCAGGAAAATGTCAGAACATTCAGGTGAGGGATGATGCATGGACCAGGGAGCAGGACATACACATTCTGCTGAGGAAGTTTTTTTTCCGACACGTGGCGTTGGTCCTTATAGCCTAGAGATCTCAAAACTGAGACTTTAACAGTTTAACATCTTTGCTGAAGCCGGGTACGCGTATGGTAACTTTTTGGGATCTTGCGATATTTGTCTTCTATTTAACTTTTTCACTTTTGTGGTCATCTCATGGTAGAAAAGTCATTTACACGCCCACTCGCTGTGAATTATCTGGACATTATCCTGCTGTATTCACACTAATCATATTGGCCGGCTGGAAAACTATGGAAAAGGTCAGGAGCTGACTCGGACATTTGTGTTCTCCCTCCAGGAAGTGTCTGGAGTTCAGTGCATGTCTGAGAGCAGATAGTTCCTGTAAACACTTAGTGGAATATGGAGTCAAAGCCTTCCGGTTCTAAAGTTACAAAAAAAAAGAACAAAATAACTCTGGCAAAGTTTCATTTTCATATATGTCTTGTTTGAATTCCTGTTAGAGTTCACATGTGACATCCAGTCAAGTCCAGTCCATCAGAGTGACATTCAATTCACTTGAGTTGATGACTTGCCGTCAGTCTGCCATTTTTATCTCAGCATGATGTCCTTTTTATTTTTCTTCATCCCCGACTCTTCCTCTCAGCACTCTGATATATTGCTAATTATTTCAAACTATCAGGTAGACAGTTTCAATTTCATCAAACCCTGTCTTCTCCCGCTGACCTTGGTAACAGGGCTGCTCCCTCAGTCAGTTATGGTCGCAATTTAGGAAGAAATGTAAACTCAATTTGTGCCTGACTTCAGTGAATACATGCTGAGTCCACTGATGCTGGAACAGGAGTGTGCTATGCTCCTGTGAAACACTTAATGTGATCATTGAAAAGGGCCCAGTTAAAGCTTTAAGGCATAACTGGGCACTCTGGTGGCTGTGAAGGATAGATTTACAGCCATATGCAGCTAATCTAGCTCGTCTCGTATATGCTGTGAATCTCAATCCACTGATTTTACGATGACACACTGTGTGATGGCAGTTTACACTATTTTCTTGCTCACACTGTCACCGAGAGGGTTAATGTAACTGTGAGCCGGCGGTGCAGCAAACGTCCAGTCTTCATAACAGTTATTCAAAATCCCGATTACGATAATAGTTTTGCAAAAGA
Organism: Limanda limanda; assembly: GCF_963576545.1. Lineage (NCBI taxonomy): Eukaryota > Metazoa > Chordata > Actinopteri > Pleuronectiformes > Pleuronectidae > Limanda > Limanda limanda. The sequence continues at coordinate 14,715,272 of NC_083645.1, read as the reverse complement.
AAGATAAAAGAGCCTGCCTTGGTAGATCCTGCTGCAGCAAACTGAGGGCGCCATGTATGTAAAAAAAAAAACAATTACGTGATATTGACAGCTAGTGCAATCAAAGGCTCCCCTGCCAGACTCGATGAGGTGCCAATCAAGTGAGTGTCTGTGCCTCATGTTGCCGCAGCCGCCGCCGCTGCTGCTGCTGCTGCCTTTCATTTTAGAGTCAGAGGAGATTCTGCCGTGGTGAATCATCAGTCGATAGCTCAGAGCTGATGGTTAATGCTGATTGATGACATTCACCTAGCCCCTCATTCCCCCCCGAAATACCCGGCATCTGCAATAAACAGTACGGGTGAAGGTGGAATCAAGACAGTGAATCACTAGGAAATAGGTGAGGTCTGCTTTTAGAGTTATTAGTCATGGTGCAATGCCTGTTCTATGCATGTTTGCTTGGCCTGTGGTGATGCTGGTTGCACCTTTATGTCTATAACCTCAACAGGGACGTGCAGTAAAGACCGGCTTAGTCCCCAGAACCCTGAGGTTGCACCACAGCTGTTCACCTGTTTATTTAAAGTTCAGTGAGCTGGACTCAGTACGCAGGACGCAAAGCTGGAGAATCAGTATCGGTATTTTTTTCATGATCGACAACATCACTTGTGTTGATGAGTCCCAGCCACTGCTCCTGCAGAGCACTGGTGTGCTATCTATTCAAGGTTTGTTGATATTGAGCGTATTACATGTACAAATCAACCTTGTACTTCCCTGGGTCACTAACGGCGCACATGCCACGTGTGCAGCCAATAAGACGAATGGTTCTTCAGATGTTTTATTTATTATTGCTATTATTATCATTATAGTGGTATAGTGGTACTAGTGTACGTACAAGTTCTAGCAAACTTGTTTAGATTAACATCTGTCACCGTGTTTTGATGCCTTTATTGGGTTTGCGAGAAACTGGTTTCTCATTGAATGTTGCTAAAGGTCGTCCGTGATTGATTTAAGCCGTAATTAAAATGATTATTAAAAGAAATGATAAAGCACCAGATGCTTTCTATCCAATGTCCCCTGGAATAATGTGAATTAGAATGTCATTCAACGCGTGGCATTAGCGGACGCAACCTGAAGGCGTTAAAGAACAATTTAGTACGTGCATGTAATTAAAGTGATTCTATCAAATGTGACATTTCTTTCACCACAGCATTAAGCCATTGCTCTTCCTCCCGTTCACCTGTGGTGGCTTGCACAAGGCAAGAGAAGAAGAAAAAAATTGTTTGTCGACACTGAAAAAGATCTTAATGTGAATTTATGTGAAACACGGCAACGGTGATCTGTAATAGGCAACGTCTAACCTAGAAATGTCATGCAGGAGGAGGAACACTGCAAGAAAACATAGGTATGATATTGAATTGCCCAAAAGTGTCACTCCTAGAATAAAATGATTTTCCATCTTTCGCTAGTCTGTCCCTTATGTTTATTTTTTTTTACTTTATCGTCATCTTGAGATCAGCATATCTGGTATTCTGTGTTATTTTTAAAGCCCATGTTGCATCAGGGAACTTCCTCTGCAGGTTGTACGTGCACCAATGTAAAAGCATAAGGGGATGCAGTCTAAAAAAGAAAGAAAAAAAACCGAGCCATTATTGTGGATGTGGTCCACTGATGGATTCTTTCAGCAGGGTTTGCAGCCTTCCTTTCATTATCCCTCCTCCACTCCTCACCACACATCCGCTCTTATTTACAATGGCTCTCCGAGAGTCAACATATTTAAGTCCGACTTAAGGGACGGTGGATCTGTTAAGCACCTATCTCTTTGACATAGACACAGAATAAACTAATTTGCTAATTTGCAAGCATGGGGCCCCAGTCATTCATAATTTATTATGGAAATATAATCATCATACCAGAGATGATGAAAAGAAAAGAATAATACGACCATAACATTGCATGAGAGACATTTAAACAATCTGCTCCACTTAAACAATCTCGGCAATTTAGAGACTACAAGGAAAGCATCTGTCTCCCATCACCTTTGTTTCAATTGCTCTTTCATTCAAACAGGTTTTGAAGAGTAATTGCCACAATTATAGCGGTATGTCTTTTCATTTTCTTCTGAAATATTATTCATTGTTATTATTAAACTTGTTGAGAGCACTTCTCTGGGTTTTCCTATACTGCACATCTTAGCCGCATAGCAGTGATAAACACCCACAAAGCTCCAAAAAGCCAAGTGGCGAGAGGGGAATAATCATTCATAAACAGCTTCCCGGAGACACGTCCTGTCAGAAACAATTATCAAGAACTGAAATGCTATAAGGGACAAATCACAACGAGGTTCCATATATGACACTTCACTCCCCTTCTATTTCTCGTTCGGTCTGCACTTCACAGGGCGCACAACAAAGAATTGGAAACTCTACTGGCAGAGGAAGAAAGGGTATTAATTTTCCAACCTGGAAACGGTAAACTGAAAATACCTGTGAAGTGGATAATTCTGTCTGGGGGAGACATGTATTTTCCCCCTTCCTTGTGTCAACACAACTTCTTTTGAGGTGTGCAGCGATGTCTGTATGGACCTGATAAGTCTCTTATTCTCGGCAAAGAGTAATTTGCAAAATGCAGACGGCTGTACACAGACTCTCCACATTGTTAATTAAATCATTCTGCCTTTGATGTTTTCTCAGGTTTTAATGGGAAAATAACAAAATTAAATAGGCTGCTGTCTTAGCTCCTTGTGAAAAGGATGATGCATGGATGGTGCATCAATTATTGAGGCTGAAATACTGTAAATAAATTAAATTAAGCGTAAATAAAACTGCATGACTTCCTACTGAGAGCAAAGCATTGTTTTTCTTCTGTCAAGGTGCTGGCGTGTGAAAGGGAAAGAAAACATATTATTCACAGTTATTTACTCTTTGTGCTCTACCTGTTGCCAAATAATATTTCAATCAGAAGTTCAGGAAGCAATCCAACGAATTGTGTGATATAAGGTTCAGGTTTCGTCTACTCTATAGCACATAGATATTTTTACACGGATATTTAAAAGAAAAACAAAACAAATACTCAAACAAGCATGCAGGCCCAGTTGGTGGCGATAAAGTCTACGATCCATCAGATAGGCTGCCAGAGAGGAAGATTGTGAGCGTGCTCAGTAAGCTTTGTCAACCGGTTTATATTTGTGTGACTGGGCCCGAAGTGAGGACAGAGCAAAAATGTTTTTCTTCCTGGTAAAATCTTTGTGATCTATCTTTGTTTAGCTTCTTAACAACTCTTTCAAAATTAACATTTTCCATGTGAGAAGAGCCTTTGCAGTCGATCTTATTCAGAAGAAAGAGTGAAAAAAGGAGAGGTCACGGAGTTGACATGGTGGTTTGGAGCTCAGTGATTGTGATTATATTCAGCAGAATACACCTTCCAGCCTTTTCTCTCCTCCTGCACCCTGCCTCTTAATTTGATCAATAAAGATGAGTTTCTCTCCATAATGAAATTCACACTCAATCCCAAGTTTGTCAGCGGCCACAATGAAAGGTCAAGTAGTAAAAGGAGATTTTTGTCTCAGGAAGAGAAAAAGACAGAACAAACTGTTTGATTGTTTAACTCTTTTTAAACAGCGAGCGGCTTGAAAGTATGATGTCATCCATCCAGTTTCGTCAATAACTTCCCGGGCCACAAATATGCACTGAGTATTACATGATGACTTTTGCACTAATCAATCCGCTAACACTTTGTAAAGTCTACAACTCAGCCGAGGAGCGCGCATTCTCCAAGTGGGGTCAAGCTGATAACAGAATACAGCCCCAAAGGTGTTAATGGCAAGCTGATTATCTGACTGGTTAGTGTTTTTACGCCGACCTCTAATTACTTCCAAGGCTAGTCTTTGAAAAAGCAATTATGAGCTGGGCAAACTGTACATCTCTCACTTAAACGGTTCAGTGCTTTTTATTATGCATTGGGTCTAATTTGCAAAAATATAATCGGCAACAAGTAGATACAGAAATAAATACGAATCCTGACTTATATCTGCCACCATGTGCCAGTATCTGTACATTGTGCAAAATAGAATGCCTATTATAATTCAGCCTATAATTGCAATTAGCCTTGCGAATACAGATAATACATGCAAAATGTCGCAAAGCACACAGTGCTGAAGGCTGTTTTATGCACACATAAAATGCATGATTATGTACTTACTTGATGCTGCACACACTGCTATCTGTGTCACATAAATGAGTAAATTAATAATATTAAGCACATTAATGTCAAAAAGCACATGATGAGTTGAACTCTCCAGATTTTATTTGCTTGTATCCGCCTCTAGAGGGCGTTTAGTCTCCCTCACTGTCTCGTTCCAGTGTCTTTCAATGCCAATGTCAGTTTTGAAAAGTAACTTAAGACCTCACTAATGCTGCAGCTAAGCCCCTTGATGTACTATTCAGTCTGAGGTACCTCAACAGGGCTCTCTGTTGCAGCGTGTTACCAGCAACACATCCCCCCCCACAGCATGTGTAGCGCTGCACAAGGGGGAGCAGCAGAAACGCATAAACCCCACCATCCAGAAATGTGCAGTGGATTTCTTTAGTGCTCACTTGACAGAATGTGGATTTTTTTTCCCTCTCCTTGTAGAACCTCCTTGAACAGTCAAGTGCTCCCAAAAGAAGAAAAAAAGACATAAAAGACGATTTTTTTTTTTGGTGCATTCTGTTACGTTTTATTCTGAGTTATCATCTTCGTAGATATATAGTTGCCTTCTTTTGAAGGGGCACGCGTATACCTCAGTGCGACAAAGAGAGCGCCGCAGGTGAGGTCAGATTATTTTAAGGGGGTTGTAAGAGGTGTGAGGCACCTGTTTAAATGATGTGTCCCGCTTCTGTCTCGCCGCAGATGTCCAAAAAACAACTTGACAGGGTGGCCCCACAGACAGGCCCGAGATTAATGATTTGTGACAGCTTCAACAAGCCAAGATATGAACAGTCGTCCTGCGGCCATTACATAAGTAGAAACAGCTGTTGTTTCGGCGTTCACATCTCGCTGTACCCTGTCCACACAGAGGTGCGGCGGGAGAGGAGAGGAGAGGTGGGGGGGGCCTCCCGTCACATACAAGTGGGATGAACAATACTTTGGAGGCAGCAGGTTTCGCAGAGAGCAAGCATGGCGGCTGCTCGTGCTGGTTGCAATTTCACCAGAGCCCTGCATCGGTGAAATCAGTGAAAACTACAAACTGCTTCTCTGTGGCTCATATTGATGATTTAGGAGACTCTCGTCAATGCCACTTCTGTAATTATGTTTGACAGTGTGAATTATATTCGGCGGTGATTCTGCTGCACAGACTATGTTGTGATTAGCACGGGGCATGAATGGAGCCAGATTAAACCCGGTGGCAAATACAGTGAAGGAACTGCAATTAGATACAACATTATTCCTTTTCCATTTGATTCTGAGAACAGTGCCTTGTTCTGTCACAATAGGATTTAGATAGTCCCATTGTAATGAAAGCCTATTTTCAAACCCGGTGAATGTACAGAACATGACGAGCCACTTTGTTCCGACAGGACAAAAGACAGGCTTGGCATGTGTTTTCTGACAATTGCCTTTGCTTGCTATTTCTAAGTCCTTTTTTTTTTTTTTTTTGCTGGATCACCCCAAAGAGCCATCCAGAGCCTTGAATACATGTCCAGAAATAAAGCAGGGAGATTGCTTTGTATTGAAGGTACAAGCACAGACTGAATCCTTTGGAAGCTTTCATACAGTTTTTGTGGTTCAGGAAAAAAAAAAAAATACTGTTATTTAAATTGGTCTTTTAGCAACTGTTTAATTAAATGTGTAACAATTAATACCTCATAACAAAATGATGACTAACAATTTGGGTATTCTCTTGGTACATTTGAATGCGCTACACTGCCAAAACCAAATGCAAATTTCCCGGGAAACCTTCACTGCATATCCTGTAAACAATTAATATTCTTTACCCATTCATCCTTTTCGTACAAATCTACATTAGGGCTTCAAGATGCCAGAGTCGAGGTTTGCATGTCTGCATGCTCTGTCCTTGTTTAGGATTCAGCAGATGGAACCATGGGATGGAGGTTATCAGCCGTCCCATTCCCCTCTGGACTGTAATTCGTTGTCGACAATGTGCTATGGACCCTAAAGGCCTGCCATCTGCTTACTTTCACTCCTTCCAAAGGTGAGAAATTTCAAACCACCTGGTTGATGCGTTAGCCTCACTCTCGTGTCCATGTCCGTGTTGTGCACCAATAGAATTGTTACATGTGATGAAATTACTCTAAAAAGTTAAGAGGAAAAAATGATGGGGCAATAACATCTTTAAAACACTTAGTATGCTGACTATTCTTGTGCACGGACAACGAAACACACAGTTCCTTAAAAAAAAAAAAAAACAATTATTGAATATTCATTAAAATCTTCTCATAGGACTGAAGTAGCCATGCAAAATGTGCTAACTCACACTCTGTCTGCTCATTCACGATGTGTCCAGTCATTCATGTTGAGCTCTTCCTCTGCGCTCACAGACTTGCTCGCAGAGGGGAAGGAATTTCCAGGCCTTGAACGGATGTCTTATTGCTTATGGGTCGCCACTGTGTGCAGAGATTGCATTTGGACAAGCAAGCCATCCTTAATCCTTGGTCACGTCCAGTTGCCAAGTCGATGTGACCACATTTCTTCCCCTTTTTGTGTGTGTCTGTGTGTGTACGTTTGAGGGTGGGCAGTGGCTTTTACACACAATATATTGTATACAGCTAATCTGCCTGAAGAAAATGCTGAAAAATCATGTGCAGCACAATTTGTTTCCTTGTAAAAGTTTCGGAATTATTAAAAAACTTATAGTGCAGTAAATTGAGTGATGACGATTATAACCCCAATAGATTTTTAAATTCAAGCAGGTGGGAACTTTATTGTGTAACGTCAGCTTGGAAAAACGTCTAAATAGTTTAGGAACACGTGTATATCACAGTCATGTATTTAACTGGTGGACTAAATGACCACATAAAAAACTGAAAGAGCATTACTGGAATACATTTTTGCAAGCTCAGCAGAATAGACCAGAGACGCACATTTTGGAATTTTCTGGCCAGATTTTAAATTAAGCAACATTTATTTGTGAAACACATACAACCTCATCTCTTTTGAGTCAGCTTTTAAATTTCAGCAGCCGAGAAAGTCTTGTATATGAGGATGTACCAATCATCACAGCTGTGAGTGTGCAGTCACGTTGGGCCATTTCCCGGTCAAATGCCACACTCCTTTTCGCTGGATTAAGCAGATTTAAAATGTGTAAAAACACCGTGTCCCATGTGTCTCTTTATACTTAAATATTGAGCTCTTATCCCAAGCTCCCAGTCAAACCCTCTATACATCATCAAATTGATCTAGTAAGGAAGATTTAAGCCTGAGCCTGGAGACAGAAATCTCGTTCCAAGGTCAGGCAGTGGGAGGCAAAGGCCATGGGTCACCTGTCTCCTCACACCTACCCTTGATGTATCCCCGGCCCTACTCCCCGGGGACCCGAGTGATTCCTATTCTGCTGATGAGTTAAACCTGCTTGAGCCCTAGGAATCCACAGGATTTCTATCGGCCTTGTCTGCTGCTGTGTAGGACAGCAATCGTACCACTAAGCTACATCAATCAATATCTATGCAACATGGACACAGCATGTAGCAGCTGGCAGAGCCAATGAGTGACGTCTGAAGTTTGTCCAGTGGAGTTCAACTCGCAAAAACTCTGGGTTATTCATCAAGTGATGGATTATTCCTGTGACTCTGCATGGGCACATGGATTTTTAAGATGCATAATCTCATTACATGAAGTGCCTCTATGCAGAGATAGAGGCAGTGGCGAGCCGTGTTGCCATACACTAAGATTCAGGGTTGCTAAGTATAGCGCATGCAGCCAATAAAAGCCGCGGACAGAAGGTATCCTCTGGGCGCTCGGAGAAATGCTACATATTAAATGGAGCGGCAAACTTTCTCTTTTTTGAAATGAGGCATTATGTATGCATGTGGGGTTGTTTGTTAAAAAACCCTTGTCTGCTGTCAGGCTTCACCTCCTCTCCCCTAAGCCCGGAGAAGGAAACATAAGCTGTTTACAAATACACTATGACAGGTTGGATACTGCTAACTTAAGTTTTCATGTCAAAACCTGTCAGTGACATTTAACGAGAAGAAAGAACATGTCAGATCTACAAATGCTTCCAGAAAATACCAAAAAATAAAAAACGCCAAACCAGCTGAAAAGTGGATGAAATAGCACTTAACCTGAGTAGCATCGACGCACTTCAGTTCATAATACACAGCTTTACTACACGTTCATTACATGTAATAACATGTTCTGATCTGATTGTATTCAGACTTTCTTGAAGTACTATAATCTCACAATTAAAACCATATCACTTCATTGTATTATAACCTATTTATTTAACAGATAACAGTTTTTACTTTGTATGGAGGCTGATTGAGTGAGATACTGTAGGTGTCCTACAAATTCCAGGCTACCGCTTCTTTTTGTTCCTGTTTCTGGTCCACCTATAGCAGAATGTATAAATATTGAGTTTGAAAGGCTACGGGCTGTTTTTTTAGTTCAACTTGGAACAGATTTGTTTTCATGGGCAGTGTGCAATCATTGAGCTGTGTTATTCCCTATGATCGCCAGACCAAAGTGCACAAACAGAAACACACACACATGGGTGCGGATACACACATGTGCACGTGGCGCGGCTGTGTGAAAATGTGACTCCACAACATCAACAAGATATTCAGAGGGAAGATCAGAGTGAGGACACATCAGACACCCAAGTCCAGGTGATACCACCATGTTTTTTATATTCTATGGTCCAACAGTTTTGCCTCTTGCACTTTGGATCGGCCAGGGCTGTTGTCAAGGCAACGCCATGGACATACAAACACCCCAAATTAAGAAGCTTTCAGGGGTACCAGAACTTCGTAGAATGATTGTGCAGCAAAAATGACGCTGTGAAATCAACTGGAGAAAAAGGACAGAAATAAGATAAATGAACTGCAGCTGCCCCATGTCATTCTAAGTGAGGAGGTAGAATAAAATTAAGTCGAATTTTTAATTTTTTTATTTAAAGAAATGGGAAAAAAAGCATGTTTGCATGCCACCAAAGCATTTTAAATACTGTTATAATTAATTCTACAAGATAAAGTCACTGCTTCATCTGTTAATACCAATAAACAATGTTGGCAAATATTCCCAATTTGCAACCAGGAAAAACAAGACATACAAGTGTCTGTTTTTCATTTTTGTTATCTTGTGAACCTACCACCGCATTATGCTCCGTCGTGCTCGTCAGATTAATTCCTTTCATTAAGTTATCATTTTTCGGATTTTTAATTCTCCCAGCTTTGTGGTTTGTGTGTGCGTGTAGTGGGCTCTGCCTGTCTGCGGTGCCTTGGAGGCTTTAGTAATGAAAAAGGAAACAACTTCAAAGAGATTAAATCATCAGCTTTGGATAATAACGAAACAATAAGATAGCTCATCATTTTGTCCTCCTGTTGCAGCCACTGTACTGTAAATCAGGGAAGAATATGTTGAATAATTTGTTTATATGTTCGTTCGCTTTCTCTCTCATTTTAGTCAATTTTTTTTCCCTTGGTTTTTATTAAAATGAAGAAATCTGGGCGAGGAAAGTGTGGTGGTTAAGAGCCAATAAAGTACACAGTGGTTTTAGAAAACACACAATAACTGCGCCTGAGATCAGAGGCTGTTGTTCTGCCATCACATGCAGCTCCAGAAAAAAACAGGGAGCGTGTCGAGGCAGATCATGAACCCGACTGCAAGGAGAAATATTCGTTTTACACTGCAAATTATAGTAGCAGCCCCGGTTGTTGTTCGGGACCGCAGCGTGCAACTTATCAGGGCATTGCATATTATAGACGTGATACAAATGTGCTGCCTGGACTGTGGGTGTAGTGTGGCTTTGAGCTTGTTAAAAGGGCCCGGTCAAGTTATGTCAGATTTAACAGCTATCCGCACAGATTGGCCTCTCCGGCATTCTGAAGGCCCATAAAGCCTGATTCATCACCCCTCTCACTCGCAGAGGGCACGCAGAAGGCAGGGAAAGAGCAGCACTCAGGTATGCTAAAGTCATCCATGATGGAATCTGTCAACTCTGCAAATGGCTCCCTTTCGCCCCGCTGCCTTGTGCGTTTTATCAGCTGAAGGAGTCGATGACAGAAAGTCTATTGAACTCTGACTGTCTCTCCATACAAATTATTTTCATTCCACCGCGAAACGTTTGTGTTCAGCCGGAGTTTGATTATCAGTCAAATTTGTGCCCGCCTTGACGTTAAAAAATAACGGAGGAGACGTTACCTGTCCAGAGGCTCAGCCCCCTTGTTTGCTGGGAACATCCCTATTTACCTCCTATCAGCTTCTCTCTCCTTCACCTTCCCTCCAGTAATCATAAATACACTGGGAAATTCTATTTGTTGCAAGGCTGCTGACAACCCTTGAGAGTGAAAAATACAATTTAATAATTTTGCTGCCGCAGACACATCCTCAAGAACAGCGGGATTTGGGGGCAGAAGACAACGGGTGGGCTTTATCAGCATCATGAATACTATTAGATAATTTTTTGAATGACAGATAACAAGCTCAGAGGCACGGTGAAGTCTTCCCCTCATGGATATTGAATTTTGTATCGCTACTTAACAGACCTATTTATTCTGGTCATATAAAAACAAGGAAAAAAAAAAACATCTCCTGACTTTCAATGAGGAAATTCTATTGATTAACCCAAAGAGGTTTCATTGGTTTTGGTCAATCATTGACTGAACTTTGCATATATTTTTAAACATGTGTGAAGTATTAATCATTTATCCTGCCTCTTCAAAAGGCTGTTTTTCGTACCAGATTCTCCCTGCAGATACTCGGCTATGTAGTGCAAGTATTTATGCTGTTGATATTAAGGAAAAACCCTCAGAAGGTGGGGTAGCCGAAGGATTGTCATTTTTTCTTCCCACTGAATGTCTACCCCTGCGTTTCTGTGTGCTGCAAAATGGAGTGTTGGATTTAGGCGTACCGCGTGCCGGGCTGCCTCCTCACATTTTGTTTCCCTCCACTAGTCCAATTTCATATTGATGAGCTCTGCAGCAATTCAAATTGCATGTCATCTTTAAACATTTAACGAGCAAAGAGAGCGATCACACTCTTTGCTCAAATCCTGACTGTGTTAAAAAATGCAAATGACAGAAGACTCGGGAGAAAGGTAGCGTCCTGGAGACGTCCAGATTCTCCAGCCAATGAGGGCAGAGTTTGACGAACAGCGCTGACCTGTGACACAGAAAAGGCAGAAAATGCAAACGCTACACATGATGGATCCTTTTGTAGTTCGGCTTCCACCGAGGATCAATAGTAATACTGAATTGTAATATCACCATCTGTTTCAATCTGTTTAAACTGCGACTCGCTCCCAAGGATTCGCTGCGTTTTCCATTCTGCATATGTACCTCTCAACGGATGTCGCCTGCATAAAACAGTAAAGTGGGTTGCTTCTCTGATATTTGCTATACAGTCCAAGGAGGAATCATTGACAACCCCTTTCCCCCCCAAAATAAAATAAATAAATCAAATGATAAATAATAAACAATGCATGTACGTTCAATTCTGCATCTCTTTTTTCCAAACGGTACTTTATGAATTCTTCACGAAAAAGAAAACAAATTATTTTGCATGAACGTGGATCTATGTATATATGTTATTCCCTCATAAAAAGAAACCGAGAGCAAAGGAGTGTTTCTGCATTATCCTGACGACGGCTCTTGCTCTGCCCTCAAGGAGCACGTTTAAAAACAGCAACGTGCCAAAGCTGAATGTGGGTGAAAGAGAAACTTAAGTCAACTTACAGCTTGGAGTGGGCTGAGTGAGGCTCACAATGCTTTTGGTTTTGGAACAAATGAAGCAGAACTTCCCTAGATTAAGGCGAGCAGTAAATTTTTGTAAATCTTATGAAAGGAGGCAAATTGGTGAAATAACTAAATTGGCATGGTCTATTTTTTTTTTCCAACCTTGGCTTTTATAACACTCATTCTGGAAGCTCCCAAGGAAGCTGCTTAAAAATGATAATCCAGCAGAGAAGGGGAGGATCTCCACAGACCTGCCGCAAGCTAGCTTTCAACCCTATTAAGAAAATATTATGCAGCCTTTCAGAAGAAACCTTAACTGCAGTCTCAAACTCTGCTGCCTGTTCAAGTTCTCCTGGACTGATCCTCTCTGCCTGAGCAGGTATCAAATTGAAAATCTCCGACTTATCAGACAGACTAATTGATAAAGGAAGAAAAAACTTTTCTTTGACAAACACCACACTATAGAAAAATAAAACGTGAACGTTCTTTTCCTTTAATCTAATGCGCTTGCTAATTTGATTTTATTCCCTAATTCAAATTAAATAGTCAAAAACACTCAAATGTAACAATGAGGAACCCAAAGGCACCTTGTTCCAAAGTGATGGGGACATTAACCATCAGCTGATTCCACTTTCTGTGACTTTTCACAGTGAAAAACTTAGGATTCCAGGTTTCTCACACTACCACACCAAATCCCCAAACAGCGGCACATGGAGGAGCACTCAGCCTGGCTGCAAGCGTTGTTCGTGAGGCCGCCTCGGGCAAAACCTTGGGACTCTTCATTATGTGCAGCAAACCCTCCACTCAGGGTCAGAATGGATTGCCAATTTGTGTCCAGTTTTTTGTGGGTTTTCATGGGTTTTTAAAAAACCTGGAGTTGTTCCCCTCGTTGTGTGAATACGCTTTCTTGATTTTGGACTTGAGGTAAGATGTGGCTGAAGGCTGCCTGCACCTCTACCACCTAGCATTCATGAGGAGTTCATGAGGAAATTTATAGATATTATGATATAACATCCTGCCCCTCAGGTGGTCTTGTTTACCAAGCATGCACCTTTCTGACAGGGTGAGGCCTGACAGGAAGACCCTGGGCATGCAAGCGTCCCTTCAACCTGAGGGCTTTTTTCAAAAAATTAAAAAAGTAAATTATTGAATTAAAAGTTGAATGCATTTATATTTTATATATTTTTCTTGAATTCTGGAGAGTGAGTGGAGTCTCCATCTGGCTCCATGAGGTCAGTGGTATTTTGAGAAATCACTGGATCAGTGTGGATCCTTGCTTCGCTTTAAACTTAGCACTTTGTCAATATCCATCATGGTTGAAATTCCTTATAGCACATGCAGTGTTCACTGACTCCTTTAAAGACAGTCCCTCTCGTGGCCAACATGCCAATTTGTGTGGTGATTTATTTGTTGGCTAACTGAGCTGGTATCACCCGACTCATTGAGGTAGACGAGTGCATGCTGTGTATGTGTTTGCTTGAGCCGCAGAGGAGGAGAGAGAACGCGGGAGAGAGAGAGAGAGAGAGAGACAGACTAGGCGATGCAATCATACTTGGCCTGCATCCATTCACACTGTAATGGGAAAAGCAACGTGCAAGCATAACTCTCATGAGAAAACAGGGAAAGATGAGAAAATAAGTGGGTCAAGCACCAGGCATGAGGGGCAGGACTGGCGAGGAGGACGCCACGGAAATCAATGCACTTCTCAAGCCCGGCTTTGGTGGGATATCGAACACCAGGAAAGCGTGCCGTGGTGCTAAATGACAGGCTAAAAGCTGGAAGGGCCCTATTTGTGTTTGATTATATCCTTCCCAGTCATCAGATCTTGCGAGATAAGTATCAAAATAGTTGTGTATTTTTGCTGTTACAGTAAATGTTACATAAATTGTCGGTCCATTAAACAGCCTCGTCTCCCAAGGCAGAGGCAGTGATACATCTCTGGGGCTCTGGTGTAAAAGATGCTAATTGTTCTGTCAGTCCCTGATAACATCCAACCTGGCCTTCACAGCAACCACCAAAGACATTAAGATGGTGAATCAACAACGCTCACTAAAAACTGATGCCGTGTAAACTTAGTGACTCTGACCTCCATTCATTTTCATGCTGATTGTTCTGATTGCCAGAAAGCCTTGATCTTTGAGAGAAAACCTGGCAAGCTTCTTTAAATGGTTTTAACTGGTTGAATTTGAAACAACTATTATATTATTTGGCCATGAAAATAAGTTGCAGCATTTTTATCAGCAGCGCTATCTGTTTTAAACAATCAACAGCAGCCAGGACAGGAAATGAAACCACTCGTTTGTTAAGATGAAATGAATTGAGCACAGTAACCCAGAGTAACACACACATTTGTCTACCAGGCCTTCAAGACACCTTCTCGACCTTAAACATAGATCCATCTGATACGGAAATATTATCATCTCGTTTCATTTCTAATGCCACATGGGCCCAAGTGTTTAAAAAAAGAAGCAGCTGTCTCTTTCTATAACTGTCACAAACACCATTAATGATTTTGATTCACAGATACTCCATAGACAGCTGGATTGTGCTTTTGAAACAGGTAAGTATATTATGTGTACGCTGTTAAAAATGTAACACACCAGCATTGTTTCCATAACAAAACCATTCTATCTAAAAAGAAAACAAAAACATTTCAAAGTGCTTCCTCCTCACACTTTCTGATTGTACTTGTTTTTCTACAGTATTCAAGGAACAATAGATGTCGCGCGCACTGTAGATGGGAATCCTGTGGGACAGACCCCAGCGCCGTAATAACCCTATAAGCGTTCCACTCTGCCATCAGACTTGAGTAGAAGAAGAAAGCCGGCAAAGTTAACAATAAAAACAACATGTGGAATTCCAGCAGCAAGTGGAGGTGGAGCAGCAGGCTTACCACTATGCTTATGGAAAAACAGAAAGATGCAGAGACGGGTGTGTGGATGGATATTTGGCATTTGACAAAATGATCTAAATGGATAAATCTTCAAAAGCCAGGATGTACATTTCTAATGCGAAGAGAAAACACTTCAACACACAGAATTCCTGGAAGGAGTTTTTCAGCTGTTAACCTTATATTAACAACACGCTGCCATCTGTTGTAGCAGCGCTGCACACGCGCTGTTCACAAAGGCGAGTAACACCTTCTTCAGGCTAACACAGGTACAACTCACAAGATGAACTGTGTGCTCACAGCATTAGTAGAATCATTAACATTCGGTCTGTCAAAACATCAGCTGAAGTGTTTTTTATATTTTATATGTTGGGATAATTAATCTGTGACCTTGTTAATTTAACCTCCTGCTTGCCCAGGAATAATACAAAGTTGTGTGAATGTGCACCAGCCTCTGTGGGTTTTTTAATGATGTTGCTGTGGAATCAAATTTGCTAATGAGAATTCTTTATTTTCAATATTGGTATATCAACTGTCAAATCTCTGGTTTCATGACGTCCTGAAAGCAGATTAAACTGTTTTATTTGTTTCACAGGACTGATCAACAACTCAACATGTTCACACTCCTGGCACAATATTCACTCTTTACAGTTTCCTATATATCAAGGTTAGGTAAGAAAACAATGTCCATGTTCTTCCTTCTGTCCAGACGACATCATTCACCAGATGGAGCAGGTGAATTAAATGAACAAATTATACAGGTTTCATAGTTTAAAGCTTTTCTCTATGTTATACTGTAGCCACAGGAGCTATATTAAACCCCAGTGGGATTTAAAGTTAAATGAATATATATTTACATTAGTCAGACACCGTTTGCCATTTTATGCAGGACTTATTTTAAGGCTCTTTATTTTTCCAAATGAATACAAAGGTCTGATAATTGGTTTAAAATTGCCAACACCGCACTTGTCTCTAAATGTTTACGTGACCTGCCGCTGAGGATCCACAGTGACACGCTGGAACCATTTGGGCCTTTTGGCTCAATTACCGTCGCTGCTGCGGGAAATTGCAAAGTGCTCTGTCACAAAACCTCTTCTAGACAAACAGCTTTTTTTTTCTATAAAAGGGATCAACATATGGAATCCTTTACACTGACAACACAAAATTGACCATAATTTGGACCACTTTAAATAGAAAATGGAGCACTCTATAAAGGGCAACAGCCATGATGGAATCACAGCTGGCCTCCACTCTGTGTCTGTCTGTTGCATCTCTCTCTCCTTCTTCTTCTTCTTCATTCATTAAAAGTCAACCAACACTGCAATGTGGGTTATATATGTTTGTGACAGTAACTGTATTTACATTAAATTTGTGACCTATGGGCAGTGAGCGTATGTATGTTCCAGTTGCTGTCAACCCTTCAAACAAATTAAAATAATTTTGAGTCATGTCTTACTCAAAAAGATTTCACCTTGAGGCACAGAATGTAGCGATTAAAATTCTGTGACTTTTTCATCCTTGAGTTTCTACAAAACTGAAGCAAATGATGAAATAATCTAAATATATTAGAATTTCTTGAAAGTCCTCAGGGGGAAAATACAGCATTTTACTGTAACACCTTCTTTATGAAGTGTATCAATATGATTTTAGCGCACACTTTAACATGATATAAATCAACACTGGGTCCAGATCAGGGTCAGGGAAAAAATCCCATTTACAAATTGTGTCCTCGTTTGTTAGTGGCACGGCACCTCAATTACCCAGTGAGCAGGTTTTATTTATTCAAGCAGACAAAGTCACGTATTCATGAGGATTAACCCAAAACTCGCTCATAGACTGGCAGGCACAGATTGCATATTTTACCATAAGAGGAATAGCTGACGCGTTTACCCTCAGAAGATTGAGAGAAAGCAAGATGAGAGGAGGAATGGCTGAGTGAGCTTTTGGGTCACTGCATGGTCAGTTTCACTAACTTCATTCTGATTTGTGTTTTCGAGAATATATAAGAGGGTATTATGAGAAAAATGTTTGCAGTGAAAAGCATACTTGCTTGGAAGAACTGAAAGGCCATATGGCGCCGTAACACAAAGTAGAAAATTGTGTAATGCTTTGCATTTGTAACCTTATTTTATGTTTCCCCATGAGGAATACGGGTTCTGTATCTGGAACTGCAAGAACTATTTGAGTGAAAATATTGCCTGAACAAATGTAGATACAACATTCACATTCACAAACAAGCTTAGAAACAAAACATACAAGCATCAATTCCTGTAACTACAAAAAGTAACACAGTGTGACTCTGAATGCCAACGAATACAGTCCCCTCAGATCAAATGTACTCTCCGCGGAAAATATCAAATCATCCTAATAGCCAAACTTCTCTTCAGAAATTGTTAGGGAAATCCTCTGTCCCCTGTCATATTACCCACATTTATCAGGATGCAGCATAGCCATTACGTCTGGGGGTTTATCAAATTATCTGCTTGCAGAATGGCCGAAAAGGGACACATTACAACCAGCCGACTTTGTCTGAGCCGCTGCAAAGCAATATTCCGGGATGCTGCAGCAACCAAAAGCAAATTATGGTGAACATAACACAGAGTTCAGCGGAGCGTTAACAGAATGGATGGCCCTATCCTGATTTTCTATCTGCTGGGACAGATGTCCCTAAGTCCCTGTGACTCGTGAGGTGGACGTCCCTGTAAGCGATGGCAGATGCTCCAAAGGTAAGACAGATGGATTTTGGGTTGTGTGGAATTGTGCACATTTTTCACTTTGGAAAGAGGAATATTAATCATATTCAAAGCAATAATATATCAGCCTACCTAGAAATGATAATAGAATAAGAACGTAAAACCGGAACTGTTAAAATTACAGATCTTAGATATACACTTCATTATATTTTCAAGGGATTTCAAAATAGGATGCATCTTGAGAGGAACCACAGGCTTGAAAGTCTCCCTGACCTTGAAAGCACAACATGTTATTCAACGCTGAGGACGGACCAGAAAACTGCAGTTTAGCCCGGCTGCAATTTGTAGCCAGTGTGCTGCAAAGTCACACTTCAGAGGAGCGGGCTCACACTTCAGTTCACACACAGGAAGATGAACTAGATCACGGTCATAGTTCACAATTTTGAATTTTGAACTCAGTTAACACTCAAAATGAAATAGTTCATGTTGATTTTTTTAAATTTTTGGATTGAGCTGCTCTGCTTCACTTTCTGTGGAACATCTCTCCCCAGCCGCCGACTGTCGTCAGCCTCTAAACTACATGAAGGTTTAGAGACTCAGATACAGATTACCTTTAAAATACAATCAAAATAAATGTACGTGTGTTTGTTTTACCAATCAAACCACATGTCATGAGCAGGAATACAACAAAAACAATATATTCAGCTCTTTATCATAATGTTCTTTTTATGCAGTTAGTGGTGCAGTAAAGTTAACCTATACTGAAGATGCACAGGAAAATGTACTTAGCCTGCATGAACCAAATTATGCAGCAGTTCAAATGACATTAAAGGTTGATGCAGACTCCACCAGTGGCTTCATTCTACACAAAGAATATACGTATAGTCTCAAAACTGAAGACACAGGCTGTAAAACTGATGTTCTGTGCAATTAATGAATTAACTGACTAAATATGAAAAAACATCCATTTATGATGCACATTATTCTGTGTGTGTCTGCATTCATCTACTGGGGGAGAGTCCAAACCCAGTGGTTCACTAACACCAGGCCTCAAATGCACTGTGATATTGAGCTCTCATTGTTGGGTAATGGCCACCGATGGAGAAAAGAAGGGAACAATATTTCATTCAACAACAATCTGTGGTAAACTGAAATCAATGAGGGCTGAATAGTGTGATTAAAATTTGATCGGATCACTGACGACCAACAATGACAACAAACACGGAACAGAGCCCCTTATTCTGAGCGGACAAAGCCGCTCAGCGGTTTAAATGTTTTTCAGCGTGGCCAGGAAAATGGCAGCCTATTGATCCTTTTGGAAATTATTCTGAAAAGCCAACTTTTCTTTTTCTTTTTTTTTCAGTGCTTCACTTTAATTTTGAAAATAAAGAGCCAGTGACACTATACGCGAGACCTGGTTATTTAGAAACACTGGGTGAGGTTTTTGAGCTCGAGTTTTGCCATGTTCTCGCATTTGGCTGCAGTGTTTGTGTTTGATCTCCTGCAGCAGGAGCAGGAGACTCTGGAAGGATCAGCGAGGGGGGGCTTTCAAAGACCCCAAGGTTGTCGAAGGTAGTGTTTTGTGCTTGAGATACGTGTTCTCAACTGTAGTGGTACAACGTGGGAGGTTTGTTCAGCTCGATGCAGATCAAGGTGTGTGGTTCCATGCTCACTTTGTACGCCGGCTTTGTGAAGTTTCTGCTTGAACTGTGTGCATCTGTGAAAATAATGCCGACTGATCTTTTTTTTTTCCTTCCATTTCTTATAGAAAAAGAACAAATGTACAGACGAGTGAAGAGAAAAGGCTTGACCTAAATGTTGCATGTTCCTTTCATCTCCTTTATTGCTAAACAAATAGATAAAAATGTGTTCAAGAATTGGGAAATAATTAGCCTTTTTTTAACAGAACACAACTATCTGACACTTCTTGCCCCTAATTTAAGCCACAGTTTGCACAAAACATTACTAAAGTGCTTCCAAATTGAAATTTTTATATGTTTTTATGGTCTCTTCCTTTTACTCTTTACAACTACTCCTCTTCATCTGATGGACTGTATTATTTGTGCGCTTCCTCTCTTTTGTATGTTTAGACACCAATCAAATAAATAAAAAAGACCTAATAAAAATTCCAAGGTACAAAGAATTTTAAAAGGAGCTCTCAGTAATCAAATGTATTGAGTTTCTTTTCAGAAAAAGCACCACTCACACTTCAGCCAAACATCCAATATGTGGAGTTGAAGTGTGAGAGGCGCTTTTTCTTTGGTGTGTTATATGGACCTGTATTCCCTCAATCATCCTTTATATCACATGAAATAGAATCCAGTGTGAGACCCTGTGGCACCTCTGTCTACACCACCATGTGTTGCATTAAGGCTGTATTATGGCACGGACCAGTGGTTCCCAGATGCGACAGCGGGGCTGATCATCAATTATTATACCTCAGCGGATAAAAAACGAGCATATCTGCCCAGCATCCCCAGTGCCCGCCTGTGGCAGCAGCACGGCGGCTTAGTGCGCCTCCAATGTCGCCACCTCCTCCCTCTCCCTCACCCCACCATACCCTCTGCACCTGCAAGCCCAGCGACACCAGCCGGAGCCCTCGCGGAGGCAGTGGGACATGCCTGGAGACAACATCTGCCTCCCCTTGGTGACCTGCCGAGTTAAGCCAACTGCAGAATCAAGGGCATGCTTGCAGAGGTCCCTGATTTTTATCATCACAAAAGACATTTGCTGCTGCTCCTAGCCTGTATCTGGCTTCAGGAGACATTCCGGTCTATTCTCTGCCAACCCTGTGAACTCACTCTGTATAATGCATTCTGTCTTCCTTTCACTCGGTGGATGAACACCGAGAGATACTCAAAGAATATATGTCTGTAGCACAATAGGTAATCTTCAATGTCCCAATAGCAATATTATGTATTGTCATGGCGGGTTACGGTAAGTCAACATGTATATACTGTAAACCCAATACTCAATTACAGAAGAATAATTCACATACCCTTGGTATTGGATAAATGCCATTTTCTTGTGCTCATCCAATTTTTGCCGCATATTCACAATCAGTTCAGTGAAGATTCCGCTGTCATAAGTGTGCAGAGTTAGTCAGCGTGAGGGAGCCTCTGTGTGACAGATGTGTGACACTTGAATTCCACAGGGACCCCTGGCTGAATGGAATCAGGACAAATCAAAGCAATCATGCAGGTGTCTAGGGGAGCTGGGGACAAAGGGACCCGGTCTGTCCGCCTGCTTGCCGGAGCTCCTGGCGAGGCCCGAGCACCAGGTCTGCTCCTGCATGCGTGGAATGGCAGACAGCTGACTGACCTCGCCAGCGCTACATTGCCTTGAGGTCCCGGCACATGTCCCACGAAGAGCCCGGGCGGTGGCGCCTCGCAAACTCCACCGCGGTGAATGTGATGAATGCCTCGGCTCGCTGGCGGAGGTGGGTACACAACAAGCGGGTTCATGGGTTTAGTGTCAAGCCCTTCGAAAGCCCCCTGTCATTTTCCGTTAGGCCAAACATGTCCTGTAGGGCCTATCTCGAAATCGACTTCCTCAGCATGTCCCTTCTGAAAACCCCCGTCCTGTTTCTTCCCTCTTTCTTCCTGCGCTCATTCAGCACAACTCCTCTCCTCACCCCGCTTTCACTCCATTTATCAGCGTTACCAGCCCGTGAGTGGTGTGTGAAGTGATCCATTTATCCACGAATGCCAATTTATCAACCAGTGCATACATTGATCAGGTGGGGATAGGGTCCTGTACAGTGCAGTGGGGAGTAATCCCATTCGTGTGTGTGCATTTAACACCTGCATTAAGGCTTAGCGGTAACTCGAGATGCAGATTAAAAACATACTGTAGCCTGCATGCTGTATTAAATTTCAACCGATTGAATTAACTGCCTGTAACTTCATCAAAATCCAACAGCGTGTGGGTGCGTGCGTATGGACGCGTGCGTGCGTATGGACGCGTGCGTGCGTATGGGTGTGTGTGTGAGAACGGCTACGCATGAGATTTATTACAATTTTATGCCCGTGCTTGAGAAATTAATGATTTCACAGGAAAATATTGCATTTCTTGTGAATGACAGATTTTAGTTGAAATATGCTAATATGTGAAATATAGACAGATGGCATCGTGGTTGTAGCTGTCTGTCATTATAACATTGATGCCACTGCGCCATGGCACAGCTATCACTGTGAATTAAATCTCATCAGAACTGTAGTTTATCTCACAGTGATTTCTTATTGAGAAAGAAGCCAGAGAGGAGCAGCAGTATAATTCAACATTGGTCACACTGAGCTGTTCTGAGAGCAAATGCATCTCACTTTTGTTCCTTTTTCTTGTGTGGCAGCGTATTGAGACATTAGTTTTACCCTGATTCATCAATAAATTAGCAATTTTTAGATAATGGCACTTGAAGATGAATTAGCCATATAACCAGCCACAAATTTAAAACAGATAATTGTTTTTTTTTTTTTTTTTTACTATGGTAGACCAGTTTTGTTGTTTTTTTGACTGAGTAAAAAAAGAAAGCCATAGAAAATAAATGAAAGTAGACCCCGGCAAAGCCCAGCAGTCCATTTAAATTCAATAAGTCTGCAACAAATGTCTCAAACTCAGATATATATATGTATGTATTTAGATATTTATATCACTTCCCAAAATAATCTTGACTATTTTCATCAAGATCCATGAATTATTCCCTGAGAAATTGGTGAAAAATGCTACAATCTTAAAGAAAGTGATGATGAACTGTATCTTGGATCCACTTATTCACACCAAAATTGTAAAGCATCTTCCCCTAACCCATGGAGGGACATTGACATCGTGGCAATGTCAAAAAAATTTAAGAAACAACCACCAATAAAGAAACAGACAGACAGGTTGCAAACATAACACAACTAAAAAATAACTTTAAAAAAAAACAGGCCACAATCACACACCCATCAGCCACAGCACTAAAACCAGTTACCTGTTTCAGTGCTGGGGTTGATCCTGTACGTTTCTAGCCTGCTACGCCATTCTGCAGCATATCAGGACAAGCCGGGTCAATAACATTAAAGGCTGAGAGAGTCGGTGAAAATCCAACCCCTGTGATGCTGTGGTCTGCTCAGCCTTCAGGAGACATATTGATGCACAGTTATTTTGGTCAATAAGTCCTTCTGAGCAGAGGCCATCCTTATCCTTGAGAGCGACTGCATGTGAAAAATGAGAAAGGGATGAGACCATGCATTTTAATCTGTCTATGGCACTATATGTTAACGGGGGGTAGGGGGGAAGTGGGGAGAGAAGGAGCCAGTGGGGAGAGAGAGAGAGAAAAAAGGAGAGAGGGAGAAGTGCACTTCCTCTAACCCCGTCTCAGCCTCAATAATGCGCTTGTTAACAATAAACCATGCCATTGGTTATGCTGAAATGCAACACCCCCAAGCCAGAGCATAATGGCTTGATTGAAACACAAAGCCAGCTCACCTCTGACCTCACGACAGAATTTACAAAAAGACTGTAAAAACAAAATCATAAAATCTCAAAGGAGGAGATTTTCCATAGACACACATTTTCACGACTATTTCCCCCAGTTTGAAAGCCAAAGAAAGTCCATTTCATAGATATCAATATAATGTTTGTTGGCTAAACACTGGGTTTAAAATAGTGGAATGTGCATTATGTAATGCTTTAGGTCAGAGTTTGAACTGGGAAGGTGCGTGTGTGTGTGCACGTGTGTGTGTTTGTGTTTTTGTGTGTGTGTTTGACAGGAAGGGGGGAGATAGGAGGGACCGGGGCCTCAGAAATTGTGAGGCAAAAATGTTAATGCTAACACAAGCCCTCAAACTAAAAAATGAAAAGGAGTGGGGATTTTTGTAAAGAGCTATCTATAACAAATGGCCTTGAATAAAACATTAGCACATCTATATTTTATGGCTTCCCATGTTTTCCTCCTGCTTCTGAAGGGAAAGTTTCTGCTCTTTCAGGCAGGTGTAACCTCGGCTCATCACGCTGAAAGGGCAGCGTGATTCGCGAGAAATGTTGGTGGTGGTGGTGGGGGGGTTGCGGTGTCCTTGCCACACTCTCTGTGAAGAGATATCTTCAAAGTTCAAAAGCTGGAGTCGGTTTATTATCTGAAGAGCTCAGACTTGGAGGTCTGAGGGGATGTTTACCGGCTGCTTGATTTCAACCACGTTTTAATGAATTTAGGAAACAGACGATGGCTGCGGAGCCTTGTGCCCCACATGCCAGAGACAGCGTTGGCGTCTGATGAATAGTTTGCACCTTTTTAATGATTCCTGTTTGGTGTTGCCGAGATCATATCTGCGAGATGGAATCAGGGACCAAAGGACCGCTAACCCCTCTGAATCCCACCAGGTTTAATATGCAGTCGGAGCCATATTCCAGTTTAGAAATCACAGAGTCAGTGAAATGGAACAAAGTGAATTGCTGGCTTGGGCCTTTGAGCCTGTGTCCTTGTTTGAAGTCTCTCTCTACCCCTGCCGAGTTCAGAATACATTGTCCAGAGACACGATCAAACTTGGCAGCTATTGATCCCTTCCCAAACCAGACGCAAGACTCACTGGACATGTTAACAACTTCGGAATGAGTATTTTAATTGTGCAGGTCTTTGAGAAGCCCACTTGGTGCTGCCGAGTGAATTTGAAGCGGCAACTTATAAGCAGTCAAACACGGTGAGCTCTGCCAGCCGTCCTGTTTTTGTCTTAAAGATCTCACAGACCTTCTCCGAGCAGTCAAATCTCCCACGGCACAGTTTAGCATTAAGAAATGTTAAAATAAAAGCATTAAAGTTAATGAGAAAAAAATATTCTTATTTAAATGTTATTTAATCCCCTAAACTAAATAATAAATTGACTAAACGCATATGAGTTAATTAAAAGTAACTGTGTAGATTCCTGTTTAAAGCCAAAACAGCTTACAGCAATCTGTCCTTAAGTCGCACAATACACGTGTCACTCAAAATGTGTTGTTTTTCACAATTTCAGTCTAAAGGCTGCTCGTCTGCGGCAATTACTTTGCGTGTCTGACCTGTGACAATTTGTTCAACTTCCATTATGTGTGTTACTCTCCGCGGGTCACAACACCGAAGTGCTTCCATCGGTATGATAACTGTAAATGTCACGCACTGATTGTTCTCAAATCTTTTAATATCTTAGCCGGCCCTGTCCTGCTGAGATGTGCATGATTGCACCACAAGGCTCCCGTCTCAACTTCACACACGGCTCTGGCGGGTCAACAAAGGACGGATCTAATACTCTGGAAGAGGAGGTTTTTTCGAACATGACACTTCTCACTTTTTTGAAGGAGGGTGGAGGAGAGATTTCCGCGAGCCGAGTTGACTCCCCGCAAATCGATAGCGCGTCTTGCACTCGGAGACAACTGGTGTGGCATTTGAACCGGATAAAACAAGGGGCTTCCCTCCACCGCACCTCGGAGAGCCGAGCACCCCCCCCACCCAAATCCCAATCGGTTGAGAAGGATACAGATGAGTCCATCTAAATCCCCTGCTGACTGAGCTGTGGACCCCCGGCGGTCAAGAAAAAAAGGGAGAGAGGAGGAAAAAAAAATCTGAAATCATCTTAAAAGGAAAGGTCCAATCTATGTAGGTTAATACTCTCTGTTGCTTCATTTAGCTCCGTTGCAGGCCCACTGGGGCGGCTGTAAAAAGTTCTGGGACCCGGAAGGCACAAAGGCTTTTATTTATTTATACGAGGGAGAATATATAGCGTGAAGTAATCTGGTGCAAAAGATGTGGGAAGGAAAAAAAAGCAGTTTAAAGAAGTTGTCTTGTAGATTCTGGTATGTCTGCAAAAAAAAGGGAATAAGCATCGTAACAGTTTTATGGGCAGAATGAATTAAGTACACACGCCGTGGCCGTTACATGGCAGAGTGTGAGCTCATGCTGCGAGATGAATGAGACATGTTCCCCCGGTCGTCCAATATCTACCAGAGATGTACCCTTAAGCAAGGCACTTCGCTCTTAATTACCTCAGTGAACCTGCTCATTTGTCAGCGATCCACGGCAGGAGGGGAAAGGATGCACCGGCAGCTCTTACGCATGTAAATGTGAAAAGAAGCGGTCGCTATCAAAGAGAACGCCCGCTCAGCCAACTTTACATGAATACCATTTGGGAAAAAAAAAAGAAGGAGGAATCAAGCCCGACTGTCTTGGAGCAGTTCATCATCTCTCTAACCTGTGGTCAACCAATTATCTGGATCTTGCTTCAATGTTGGACTTTTAACTCTCGTGACACGCGAGCCTCTTCTGGCTCGCGTGTCAGCTTAGTCTTTCCCCCTGGTCGCTGATGACATTGTAACACTAATTACGGCTAATTGTTCTACGCTGAATGGATTTAGTCACATTGCAAATGATATGCCATTGGTCAGTGTCACAATGTTTCCACAGAAAATTTCAATGGGGAATGGAAAATTTGCACAAATGAATGTAATTAAGAAGCACATTCATTACTTCTAATTGCATATGAGAACACTCAAAGTGAAACTGAGATTGGACTCATATGAATAATTAATGTGGCTAACTGTACTGAGCACTATGGCGCCATCATATAATGATGTGTTAAACTGCGGGTATGAATCACAAAATGTTTTGCACTGGGGCCGGTCCCGCTCGGTTGTAGTTCAACCTCCAATCACAAGCAATTTGACTGTGTTTTTTTTGTTCTCCCCTGCCTCCTCATGAAATCCCTTTATTCATGGGCAGATTGTGTCTAGACAGTTGAATTCCAGTCTTAGTGCGAGCTCGCCCAGACATACTGGGTATGGACTTGGAGGATTGAAGAGTATTAAAAATCCAAGTGGTACCAATGTGTTTGGCGCACTAGATCAAGTCAAGTGGCCTTTTGCAAAGACGAGAGAAGGGGCAGCTGTAAATCATTCAACTGGAAACTTGGTCCGAGGGCTATTATGGAAATTTTGGAGCGACAGAGATCAAACAGTTGAGAATGTAACCCCCCGACAAAGAGCCCAGCAAGCCTTTAATCAGATTATTTGTCTTCTGGTATCGGGAATTGTATAATGTGCCATAATAGCTTTAGAAACAAAAATTGTACAAAGTGAAATAATGATTTAAATATCAAACGGAATAATTGATTAAAATCTGTTACTGGATGAAGCAATCCCCCTGCGTCAAACGTCTCTAGTTTTATAATACACAGAGCAGCATGCTTAAAACTATAATCTTATTATACTTGCAGTATTTAAAAAGGATTGGCTTATTTTAATAGCAGATTTAGATTTTAGACAGACAAGGTGTAAGCTGGTCATTTGAAAGCCATATGCCGCAGATTAAGATACGGCACTATAGCCTGACACAGTTTTCATGTTTCTCGCGGAGACTAATGCACTACTTCAAAACTGCCTTTCGAGCGCCGCTTGTAAGTGGGCAAAATCACAAGCTCCTAAATCCCTCAACTCCGACGACAGGAGAAAGAAATAAGTATATTACAAATTGTCCGGAGAACAAAATTGTGTATTGTTGGGAAAAAAATGTGAGGGATTTACACTCGGGGATTTGCCCCCACTTTGCTGCACTTTGTCTGAGGGCTTAGCACTGTTCTCTGTTTGTGACATGATGACTCCCGTCATTCAGCGGAAAAACCTTTCAGGACATCATTAAGCCAACGTCAACACACAGCAACAGCGCAGACGGCCCCAAATCAATAAATACGTGCAGATAAAAACACAAAATTCAATTATTCCATGTCAACAAAGCCGAGCTGATCACCAGTGCCCCACCGCATCACCCAGATCAAGGCCAATGGTCCTTATCATTAAAAGACAAAGACAGACTCCACTGGACACGATGGGTCACAAATGTAGTTTTCATCAACAGGGCCCTTTTAGTATTCTGTGTTAAAACAATAGTGTTCTTAGAGATTCTAGGAAAAGTCAGTCACTTCCGATTAGGGTTGCAAAATTCCGGGAATATTCAAAGTTGGAAACTTTCCATGGGAATTAACGGGAATATACGGGAATTAACGGGAATTACCGAGAATAAACTGGAAATGTTGTGGGTAATTTATCTAATTACTTTATTTAACTGTATTTACCTTGTCATATACAGACATAAATATAAACATTTTGTTTTTTCATAGGCTGATTTGAGCCCTGAGGGAACTTTGGGCACTTCACTATATGCTTCTGCATCGTTGTGTCATTCTTAACATAGGTCTTTGCACAGTATTTGCAAATGTACACAGCCTTTCCTTCTACATTGGATGGGCTGAAATGTCTCCACACATGAGATAGTGCACGTGGCATTGTTCTGTAGAATAAGATAAGACAAAAGTTTGTAAAAAAACACTAATGCAATGCCAGAGATATAAATAGTTAGCCAACCAATTGGAATCATCTGTAAACATATTTTACAATTGATGGATACATTAATGGAAATAGGCTAGATGAACAGATGAACAATCCTCAATCAGCATGCTAATATATTTTCCCCAGTAATATCATTGAAAGTTACCTGACTAGTCCTGCACACTACAACAGGCCTCAATAGCCCTGCTGTAGTGTGCAGGATGCTGGGCATTACATGTGCATGTGATCGAAGAATGCACAGTGGAGGGTTGAAATTCAACGTTCCATACGTCTTTTAAATAGAGTTTTGAATTATGTTTTTATTGCTCAGTGTTTAATTTGCATCGTTTTGTTTTTTTTTCAAAATTCCCAAAATTCCCGAGCTTAACTTCCCATTGAAAAGTTTCCGGAAAGTTTCCGGAAATTCACAGGGAACTTGCCCCCCCTTTGAAACCCTACTTGTGATAGGAGGTGAATCTTTTGTGTTACTGTGCTGAAAACTGCAGATGCCACAGAGCAGACACTCAATATGGGGGAATGTCATCTGGAACAGCAGCGTGCATCCTTCTTATTCAAGGGAAGAGATGCATCGCACATCATTATGCATTCTCCTTTTTGATGTTTTGATGAAGTGTCGCAATTTGGCCAAAAGGGACAGGTACTATTCATCACGCCTAATTGTTCTGGATGTGTAGTACTGTAAAAGCCCGCAGTCAGATGCACGGGGGTTGGACCTAAATAAAACACACATGCTAATGATATTAATTTGCCGCCTTTATCTATTTGTCGAGACAGAGGAGGAAATATCCAAACCTTTGGAACCGTGTGTGACAAAAGAGGCGATGGAATAAGACTGATGGTGGTGGTGAAGTAAGCCTGGGGGGGGGGGCGGAAGGGCCCATAAAACGAACAGCCGCCTAACTCATAAATAATAGAAACATAAAATGTCATATGAACTTTATTTCAAGAGTGGGTGGTCTAATAAAGATGCAGGTTTAAAGAGGAGTCAGAGGAGTTGAGAAATTCATTGTCATAAGAAGGCCACATGGCTTTGCCTTTGGCGCAGACGATTATTCACAGCGGGTTGACATTCAGGTCCGAGGCTGAAACACCTTTAACGAAACAATACTGCTTTTGACTCCGGAAATTCGCTCCTTTTTTGCCGTCGCTCCAGTCTTTCAATCTCTCGGCTCCATTTCTCCCTCTGCAATTGGAGTCATGCCATCGCCTCTTCCCACTTTTACTTGTCCCTCTTTTCTTTCTTTTTTTACAAATTGAGAAGACACGATAAGAGATTGCCACCTCCATGCCAGCCTGCTGCTCATTGATAAAACCATATCTAATGCATCTTAGCCCCCCTCTCTCTGTCACTAACGCACTCATCTCAGAGACGGTCAACACGCACAGGATCCATCTCTCTTTTTTTTGAAGCTAGCATCCCAGAGTCAGAGTTTATCTGAAGGAGAAAATGGAGTCAGATGAGTCAGGCGTCTTTTTGCAACTGATGTGTGACTGTAGGTGAGTTTGTGTGTGTGTGTGTGTCTGTTTGTTGTGTGTGTCTGTGCAATCACACAGCAGCAGCATCTAAACGCAAATGAAAGGCCTTTTGTGACTTAGGTGAGAATGTTTGCTCTCTCTTGAAAGAGCCGTCCATCCTTTTAGGGTCACATGGGGGTGGGGGGCCACAGCCAATCCCAGGCTGACATCAGGCGGGAGACAAGATTCACCCCCGGACAGGTTGCCACAAGTTATAACAAAAGCAGACAATAGAGACACTGTGGACTGTGGGAGGAGGCTGTGGTAGCTGCAGAAACCCATGCAGGCATGAATAAAGAGGGAGTTCTAACACGGAGGCTTCTCGCTGGGAGGCAACACCACTGCACCATCCTCCCTCTTTAATCGATTCAAATTATATAAAAATGTTCATTTCCTGATGCACGGAACGGCAAACTATCAGAAAGATACACGGCCTATGTGCAATTCTTAATCACGTATATATATCTGAGTACACAAATTGGATGAAATGACTTCTCATATGATGTTCACACAACCCTCCAACGTGGTCAGATCCCGTCTGATTGAACCTGTTTTCACATTAGAATAACATCCACTTTCATAGCATTTCATGTGGTGCCGAGCCAAACTACTAATATGAGACACCGATATTAAACTCTCTCTGATTCTGTTAACATTCTCACTCGGCAGTGATATTTAATGCAGCAATTTATAAAAGTACACATGCACTTACTGCATTAGCATGGTCTCCTATCTAAAACTAATGCACTCCAACAAATATTACCCAAGAGGAAAAGTGGGTAATAAGTGCAGTATTTGAGCAAGTTTATGAAGTATGAGATGTTTATGTCACTGACTATTAATGAGCGGATGAGAAATCGTGTCCCTGTACATGAATCACATGTATGAATCACTGCCGTCACCATGGTGAATACATTAAGGAACAGCTGGGGATGGAGTTTTGATCATTAGATGTTTGTGCATGTGTTTATAAGTGTGTGTGTGTGTTTGTGTGAGAGGGAATATGGAGGTCAGTTGTCTGTGTAAAAAAGGCTATCGGGTGAAAAAAATTAAATAAAGATTTCTTGGATTTCCTGTTGAAGCTTGCAAGATCCTCTCATCAAAAATATAAAAATCACGAATGGGATGAACCGTCGAATGCAAATGAACGGGAAGCCATCGCCCGCACGTCAGCCTCCGTGTCTAATGTCTAACAAATGTATTCACAATCACACTCACACTGACACCCCGGCCCCGGACCTGTCGGTGCAGCTGCTGGGGAGGCAGATGCATCAAGGACTGTTGTCTCACCTACAGCTATGGCACAATGGCTACACTGCATGTAGGTGTGTGCATGTATTTCTTCTACATGTTCTTTAGATTTAATTTTCTCTGCTGGGTAGAAAAAAAAGGAAAGGAAACCGACGTGTACATTGACAGGTAACTCCATGTAAGTGGCATGCTGTCAGGATAACTGAGGCAAGCAGCGCTTGACCAGCTTAAACTAAAAATAGACATCAATTAGAAAGATACCGAAATTGTCTCCTTCAAGAGACGGTCGGATCCTTGTCAGCAAACATTGAAAAGTCATTTTGCTTGAAATGTCGATCCCTGTGTACAAGATCTGCAGTCGGTTTAAGGAGTTTGTGACAGAATATATCAAAGCAGGAAAACACGTGATTCTGCTTCGTCTCTGTCTTTCCCTGTTAAAGGCAAATACTACCATAGATTGTTGTAGATGTCTTCCATACTACACATGGGATATGTTTACTGCCACTTCAAAGCAGTAAAACTAGTAATTCTTCAGCCAGGAAGGAGTGCAGAGTTGGGGCTTTGGCTCGGCTTGCCTATCTGTAAAAGTCAACATGCACCACTGCTCCATGCAACGCCTCAAGCATTCTTGGCAATGATACACAGAGGCCACAGGAGGAGTGAAGGTCTGCTGCGATCTGAGCCTCGATTCAGGCTGCATGATAGGATGCAGGTTTACCTTCAGATAGCCAGCTACACGTGTGTGTATGTGTGTGTGTGTGTGTGTGTGTGTGTATGTGTGTGCGAGAGACAAGGTGCAGGACTCAAAATAGCCTTGTTCATGTTGAGGTGGAGCAGAATCGTTTCCTCAGCATCATCGGCATGCTGGCTACTTTCAGCATCCTCTGTTAAGTGCCTTTAGTATTTTTCTTTTCCCCTCAGCCAGTTATTTAAGCGGTGATCTTTTTTTTGTGGAAAAAAATCATTTGTATATGTATGAGTTGTGCCTGCTTGCGTTTAATGGAGCTTTTTATAGGGAGCATCATTGGGCAGTAAGCCATGCAGTGACAGCTGTCTTGTGAATCATGTGAATATATTCAGCAGCAGAGTTTCAACTTCAGAGGTAGAATTCCCCTTACGTCCCACGGCTTAGCATGGAACACAGTTTACAAAATGCAGGCTTACAATATTAATTGTCAATAATAAATGCAAGTTAGACCCTGAATGTTATTCTGCACTCCAATGACAACAGATCCGATGTCTGTTTTGATTAAATCCAGTTTATTTGCATATGACTCTGATGGTTCCTGGTTTCATCTCAATAAGGAGAAACTGATGCAAAACAAAATTAATTTCCCCTGTCAGGAGTGGAACCCTGGTCAATGTAGCAGAACTGCCCTGTACTCATCTCAGGAATGACCTCACTAAACACGTTAATGTGCAACTAGCTCGTTACCAGTTGCTTGACAGAAAACGTTTGCTTGTTAAGTGTGTGTAAGGCTGAGTTGTTCCTGTGGAAATCACAGCTGTAAACTCAGTAAATAATTTTAAACTGTCCAAAACTGTCCAAACTGGCCACTTGCAAATTACATTGCATGAAGAAAAAGAAAAAAAAGGAAATGAAACAAGGGATTTGCCTGATGTCTGAACATCGCAAAACTCAGTACTCACTGGATTCGGGGTCTGAGTTCCCATCTCCCTCGGTGCGGCTGTTAGGTGACGTCTGCTCGTAGTACTCCTCCTGGGGGAAGCTGAGGGGAAGGGGCTGGGTGGTGCTGGCCGTGCTGCTCGGATCTGGGTCCCCCAGCCCGCTATCACTGCAACTCTCCTGGGAACCATCTGGAAGATGGAACGTCACACGACGCTGGGTCTGAAGCACAAACAACAAGAAATGCGCTGTTGGACATTTTTCTTGAAAAAAGCTGTTTAAAAGTCCCAGAAAATGGGAAAATAACCAGTAAACAAGCAAATACAGTGGTGTGTGTGATTGAGTTCAGAATCAAATGTTAGAGTTAAGTGTGACCTGCAGTTATCTGGTGCTCAGAGTATTGAAAAATCACATTGAAAGAAATCGACAATGTGGTCGTTTTTCGTAAACAGTTTTTGGTGGATAATCTATAGAAAATAATGAAAAACGTTTTCATAGGGAGTTTTTTCACAGAAGAAAGTAGCTCAGATGAAAAGTGCTCAGAGTCAGGTCTGTCTGCAGGAACAAGGACATTCCTCCTGGAGAGTCACACTGTTGTTGAATTTTTTAAAATGTAATATTTCACTGCTTTGAGCAACAAAATTTAAATTCCTTTCACCGTTGTATTAAGGTGAGGAAAGAAAAATCTTTCCCCTGAATAAAACCCAAACTATATGCTTTAATAACACCAAATTGTTTTATTTTATTTCTCTTATTATCAGTTATACCCAGGTTACTGCTGCATGATATATTGTTTTGTTTTCTTAACCAGAAATAAAATATTTAAATGATGTTGTTAAAAGTGTCTGTCATTCAGGCAAAGCATGCACATTGGTATTAAAGGAAGCGTTTCTCCCTGCTCCTCTTGGCACACCACCACTGACAAACAAATATGAATAATATCTTCATGAGCAGCGACAACACTGCTTGTTTATGGGTGAGTGAGTACTGTGAGACAGCATTTACAAGGGGAATCCTTTCCTAATTGAATCAACTGTAGTTGTTACCAGCACTGCATCCATCATCCATACCTGCTTTGAGTAGGAAAACAAAACAGAGCTGCATCTCGTCACCGAGGGGACCAAATGAAGCAGTGACCTCCTAACCCAAAAAATGATTTCTGGTCTGTTGAGCCTCATGGATTACTTTTCAAATAATACACTGTCTACGAGATTCATAATTGAGACTTCCCATAATAGATGGGCTGTGTATTAACAGGTTGAACTATGTCCTAGTTTCCCCTCTCACCCAATTCAGTCACAAAAGAAGTGGGGCCCGCGTGTAGACACTTTGATTTGTAAAGTCTTGGGGATCACAGGCGTGCGGGGCATTTTCTTCTGAAAGGTTCAGGCCTCTTTGATTTCTCCCGAGGTTTACAGAAGTTCATGTTGCGACCTTTCAGAGGAGCTAAAAAGGAAAACACTTTTTTTTGTGTATTTGCTGGTGTCTGCCAACATGGTAGCAGCTCTTCAGAATACAAACAACCATTGGTGTTGTGAGGGACACTGGGTACGTTTACACATTTCATCCTGGTGGTTTTTTGTATATATTTTCCATAAAGATGAAGAAAAAATAAAAGATGGAGAATGAGGAGATGTAACTTGGCTTTGAGGCTAAACTAAGCGATGTCGGTTGATATATGCTTTAGTTTGAATTCATGTCCTCACATGATTTCTGTGTAACATCGTACCGCATCACACTGTATGGGGGCATAAAACCCATAAAATATAATTACGCCCTCAGCTTCGGTTATTGCAGAGAATTTTATTCACCCCATTATTCAAACAGATAAGAAGATTTTTTTTTTTCTCAAGAGCAAACACAACCGCAGCACGCACGACTATCTTGATTCGCTTCAGTGCTATAGCAACAAAAGCAATATGCAAGTCCTGAATTAAAAACATCATTAACACATGCTCCTCAAGCTCAGGAGGAGGTGATGTCTCTGTGCGAACACTATTTTTTTTCTTCTTCCTTTCCTTAGCCACTATAGTGTGTGTGTGTAGATTAAGCACTTATTGTTCTCTGATAAGATTAAATACGGCCAGGAAAATAGAGCAGAGAGGGAGAGTGAAATAAAGTCTGGCACTAATGAAGGAGAAACTGCCAAAAACCAAGTGCACAAAAAGCTTCATTTAAAAACTATCAGAGAGGGTTGACTAACCTAAATCCACACAATTAGCACCCTGAAAGCACAACTGAGTGGTTTTCAATGCTGTGCTGGTGAGAGAGCTAGCTAAATATTCTATTTACTCGATTTATCTAGATCCCGAGGCCACAAATCACAGTACGTGCGTGAATGTGTGTGTCAGTTTGTGCGTGTGGTAGGAAAGAGACGGATGAGAAATAAGAGAAAAAGGGTGGAAAAAGGGCATGCAGCCAAACAAACAAACAGAACACACACAACCTTCACCCGTTGTGTAAGATACCTCTGAACCTGAAGCTTTTCTTTGCATGTGTGTCTATTAGCAAAAATAGAAAGGGAATTGTTACCTGTTCACACGCGGAAATATAAGAAACGCAGGATTATAACGAATCTCTCTTTGACTGCAAGTGGCGCGATGTTATTCCGCTAAACCGGTGAGGTGTATTTCTACCGCTCGGAGCAGATTGTGATGTTTTTTTCCCCCCAGTACTCTCCTCATGATTTTATTCATTTGCTGAGCCAGAGAGGAGATGAATACCTTGTTGGCAAAATCATATAGTTCCATGTGCCATGTTTGCCCACGCTTTCGAGTAGTGTAAATATCAAGTTGTTCTCAAACAGTGTTGGCAGCTGTTCCTCAAATGACTGCAGAAGCGAAAGTCCAGGTTCCAGCAAAAGAAAGAGAGCCCACTTACGGAGGGTTGGCAGCTCCACAACAAAGCATGCTTCCTCGCCACATGATTCTAATTATTGGGAACTTGCTCCAACAATTGCATCCAGAATCTATTAGAACAAACAGCTGTCCGTGACAATTAGAACATAATCATTTTACATGAGGGAGTGTCTTCGTTTTGAGGCTCCTGTTTACTCCAGCCCATTCAAGTCGTTGCCAGATGTTGAGAAAAAGGCGTAATTTGATTCCACGATACACTCAATGCTAAGTTGTTTAGCTACAGTGTTAATTACAATTAAATGGCATTAATAGGCTGTTAAATAAATTGAAAGTTCGCCCGTCGGCGGTAATGACACGTGCGGCTAAAACATTAATGTGGAAAGACAAACATGACAGACACAAACAAACATACACCGAGGAGTCAAGGTGAGTGTTGTGTGAGGCTTTATCACTTATTTAAAGAAGCTGCCAGAAATCCATAAAGCAAAGACAAGCTGCGGTAAGAGATATCAAGACCAAACAAAGCCCGTTCAGCCAGATAAAACACTGCCTTGAGAAGTATTTACACAGAGATAAAATGAACAGGAGAGATGCATGCCAAGTTCTGCCATGTAACAGGCCAGCCAATTCACCCCCCCACCCCACATCCCTCTCCCACCCCTCTTTGGTCACCGCCCAGGCAATGGGCAGATGGGGGCTGGATTCACCGGGTTAGCAGATTAGAAGTCGGTTATATTTAGATACAGGGGAGGAGAGGCCAAGTAGCTTCCACCTATGGTCGACATCAGCTCTTGAGTTTTTTTGATTATTGTATATACTTTGTCTTTCTCTTCCCCGACAACCACTCTCTAGAAATAGCAAAGAAGTCGTTGCTGGCGTGGAGAACGACCAGCCTGACAACCGCCTCACATTGAGTGATAAACAGGGACCACTTAGGAGTGAATCAGGGGAGATTGGCCCTGCCATTTCAGATAAGGATCAGCTCGCGGGCACACCTAGACCTGCATAAATCTGTTGCGAGAGGAGATGCTGATTTGTCATGTCACACATCTTATGTGCAGATAAGGGAAAAGACAAAGAAAAAAATAGCAATCGCACAAGGCAAAAAAATGAAAAGTCCAATTGAAAAACGCTGGCCCGGATGTTCCTTTCCTTTTTGGTGTCAACATCGTACAATCTCCCCCCAAAAATTGTATTTTCAAGTTGCGGGTGTTTCCTTTCTTTTTGTACATGCTGTTCCAGAGCAGCCTATTATGTGTGAGGTGAATATGCCACTCTGTGAAATGGAGAGTTAGCAGGAACATGCTAGAGGGAGGTGATGTTAACAAGTGGGTTGAGATTACTGGGTGATTTTTGACGAATCAAATCCATTTTTTATCTAATTAATCTGTTATTGAGTCATCACGACAGTACAGCATGAATTATGACAGTATTAGTAACAGCCAACTCTCCAGTCCTATCTAAGTAGGGTCTTGCCATAAAACTTTGATAGCAAAATGTTGCTTATGTGATTACATATAACTCAAACCCTCAGATAATGTATCTAACTGTTAGATTGCAAATCCAAATCGTGATATACAAAATATAAAATATAGCAGAATTTACTCTGCAGAAACTAAAGTCAGAGATAAACACCAAAAAGCCTTGTACAGGTTTCACAGTAACAGCATTGAGAAAAGGTTGAACAATGTGTTACAGTGTTATTGTATAAAGCTAAACTCCACAGTACAGGTGCTTTTGTTGAAGAAAAAGAAAAATCTTTAAAATGATGAGAAGAAGCTGTTGATGCTGACATCTTTTCTGTGCTTCATGGGAAAA
The DNA here is from genome assembly GCF_963576545.1 of Limanda limanda. Taxonomy (NCBI): domain Eukaryota; kingdom Metazoa; phylum Chordata; class Actinopteri; order Pleuronectiformes; family Pleuronectidae; genus Limanda; species Limanda limanda. The sequence goes on along the minus strand of NC_083645.1, from coordinate 14,678,412 downwards.
TATGTCACTTGAGAATTGACTGCTGCTATTCTTAACAGATTCGAGTTAACACTTTGAAGAAAAGCATTTAACACCTTAACAATCTTACCCACAGTTCTTCAGTGATGCTCGAGTAACAAAGCAATTTTAAAAGAAGGATATAAATATGATTGAGAACTAAAAAAACATGGCTGTTGGGTTTAAAACTTGAACCTCCTCAAAAACGTTTACTTTAAAAGGGGTCTCCTAGTCCTAATGGTTGAATAACACTTAAACCACAGAAGTAGGACATTGAAATCACCATGGGTTTGAGACTGTGGTAACAAACCAAGCACATGAAATGTATGATGCTCATGCACATGCAAGAAAGAGCCGGGCGCATTGACTTACATTCACTGAGGTGATCTTGCCGAGCTGACAGGCCTCCTGCAAGGACAGAAGAACAGTCATCTCACATCCCTGAGTGCAACTTTTTAAAGTCAGTCAGAGTTCACAAATGACAACCTCACCGATTTTTGGAGTTAAAAGTCTTTTTTTCTTCAGTCGGAATTGAGATTTAAGATATATATTGATTTTTGACTCCGACTCAGTTTGTACAGCACATTTCCGTGCTCGCCTGGCACACCATCAAACCAGTCTGCAGAGCACACACCCTCTCCCCAGAAATGTAAAGAATAGGGCAAACCTGACATCCTGACAACACAAGCCATACAACTGACACTTTGATAAAGATGTTTTCTCGGCATGTCAGGGAGGAAAGTGAACAGAATATCAAATGATGCATCAAAAATTAACAATAAACAGCGACGAGCTTCTAAATTGGGAACAAAAGACACCCGCAAGCCTGCAAAATAGCATCCTCTCTCTGGGGACCGAGATAACTCTCAGAGAGATAAGAGTATTTAATTTTTAATCACCAATTTTGTTTTCTTTGTACTGTGTATAATAATCTGAGTACATGACTTGATTTGCAAAGAAAATAGAAGAAATCTGGCAGTGAGGAGCCACTTAGACTGACGAGATGCAGAGAGGACTGCCGGGGTGGAATGCAAAAAAAAAATGAGCAGGAAACGAGTTCATGTCAAAGGATTATTCTGCAATAATTGTTCACCCAGGGACGCTGCTACTGACTGAGCGATGGAGCGCTAAACTCCAAAATCTGTTCATCTGAAACAAAGCCGGGCTTCATGGTGGACAACTGAGAGAAGTGAGCAAAAGTTACATCTCTCAACTTCTGACAAACAACTGCCTCATACAGTGAAACTATTGCGTTTGGTTGTCTCTATAGTAAGTGCGGATGTTGAGACGCTTCAGAGATTTATGTGAGAAACTATTAAATCATGTCATTGCCAAGAGCAGGTGCACAAAATACACTTATGTGATTTGTGTATTGGTAATAACACTGTCAGCGTATTCTGTATCAACAATGTGTGGCCAATATTTTGTCTGTTCTGCAATCGTTTCAAGATCAAATATATATTTGGCAATATGGTCATTTAAAAAAAGCTTCTTTAATATTTTTAATGGGATTTTTGTTCATTATGAAATTTCATTTTTTTATGGCAACACTTATTTTTTCACTGTTGTGACTTGTTTTGTTTGTTTGTTGTTGTGTGTTTATTTACATTTTTTTTTTTAAAAACTACCATACTCTACCCGAACCAAATGACAGACAGATATACTTAGCAACAAGCATGAGAACATATTTTTTTGCTAAGTCTGAGGAACCTTTACACTCAGGAGTAGGTAGGAGGAGACCAAAACAGAGCTAAGAAAGACTCGGAGGGTCTTAAAAAAAATAAATATAAAATCACTCAGCATATCATTGACAAATATATAGTAAAGGTAATAATGAAAAAGGGAAACTCATTTATCACTATCTTTACTTTTATACGACTTTGTATGACTCTCACTTTACGGATCATCGTCAGACTGACATGATGGTTTGACATGTTACGGCACAAATCCATTTTTTTCTTCCCGTTCTGCATTTTTGAGCACACCAACATGTGTCAGGTGTGTTTGAGGGGCGACTCATTTGCATCCACTGACTGGTCATTTAAAGCTGGGTTTTACTGGAGGCTGCCATCAGCCAGTTGTTTCTTCTCCGTGTAATGTTTTATTCAACATCCCGTGACACACACTTCAAGTTAGAGACCCTGACAACCAATTAAATATATGATAATGTACATGAGGGATCTGAGAAGGTGACCTACGGTTGTCTCACATTTCGATAAAATTGAAGATAGTAGTTGTACGTATGATTGTCGGAGACCATTAATGTCTTGTTTTTTATTGTTTTTTTTGTCCTCCGTATGGACCGGTCGGCGACCTCCTCTCTGTATGCACGCCTCTCATACTGGCACTTTCAAAGCACCCACATGCGAGAATAGGAGAGAGTTATGCTTGAGATAAGTGCATTTGTTGGTGAACCACATCAAAGTAGAGGAGGATGTCTTAGTGAGCAAAGGCAGTGGAGCTCAAACCAAACCTTTGATCACCCCGGGCACTGTGATCATTAAAATATTGGCTAAATAATTGATTGAAAACACCAGACATTATTGTGCTCTGTTTCTGCCTCCACTTGTAACACGGTTTTTAGACATCGGCTGTGCAACAGTGAATGTGGTTAGGAGAGAGAGGAACATATTGCATTATTGTTTTTGAACAATTATATCAGATGTTGTTGCAATATGTAAACTGCGGAGTAGTCTTTGAGTTCTCCAGCACCGAGCTGCAGAGGGAACGGGAAGCAGTGGTATAACCTCGCGTCTCCGAGCTCTGGCATGGCAGGTTGGCACAGACGCAGAGGGCCTGGCTCACAAAGGCAAAGTCAGAGATAGGTAAGACTTATTTCCAGAGGTGCATAGGTGACTGGAAGGAAGCTAATATTACATGTATAGTCAAAGCTAAGCCCATATGCAGGAGAAAGACAACTGAAAATCAGGCTTATTAAAAAAGAAATTTTCCATCAGCTTCTGAACACAGGCGATCTCCCTCAGTACATATGCATTTACATTTAGAGTATAAAAAATGAATACAAATTATTATTCTAACTGCTGGAGAACTAGATCTATATTCATTACTGTAACTGCCTCGCTCTCAGCATGAAATAAGAAAAGCGAGATTGACCTCACATTCAGACCATTGGAAACATAATTCTCACTCTATCATAGGTGGAGAACAAAACACATAATGGAGGGACAACAATAAATATGGTTAAGTCATAATTTCTTAATAAAGTCATATTCGAATTTTATCAACGTCTGAGCATACTCAAGAATCTTCCAAAAATACAAAAACAAGTTTGGTAGCAGCTCTGTTTAAAAAGGTGTGGTTTTCCAGGCATATTTAAACACACGGCCAATCAAATAACTTCCTCTGGGTTTCAAAGGTTTTGTTATTCCAGTTTCTTTGATAGATTTTCTTCTGACCTCTATGAACTTGATGGCGCTGACACTACGTGTGCATGTGATTTCCTATTCCTCATTTTCAGCAATTACCATGACTGGTGGCAAAAATATCCTCTGGCCTCACAACGACCTTTTTCCACCATGAGATAATCATACCGAAAATTAAACCCAATGTTAAACCATTTTTAAAAACAAATATCTCCATGGTTATCTGGCAGATCTCAGGACCACATCACGATTTGATCTGTGGCTGTAGATTTTTTTGAAGTAACAGCATCAAGGTTCCTCCTCTGCTGTTTGTAAAACTATTTTTTAGAGCATATGATGTGATAACTTCTAGCTACACTGAAAGCCTTAAAAAAAACCTCATCCCCGGGGTCCTCATGCTCCTAATAGTTCAACACTAATGAGATCTGCGGCTCCTGTCTCCACAGCCTCCCACGTAGCAGTTCATTCCGCAATGTAAATACTTTTTGAAGGTGGAGAGAGGCACAGAGTGAGACAAACAGACAGGGAAACATGCCAGCTAGCCAAAGTCTCCCGAGCGGCCAGAGCTCACCCTGGCGTATTTCACATTTGTTGTGACCCTGACACCGGGAACATCGGTGAGACTCACTAAAAGGCTGCTGCTCAATTGAACTAGTCTCTCTGCAAGATGTTGGCGAAAATAATGGTCAAGACGGACTTGTCTGCGCTGCTCTGTATTCCACGAATGTCAGCGCAGCTCCACAGTCACTGAGTGAAGCCGTTTGGAGAAGGCGGGAGAGAAGCATGTGGCCTGCTACCAAGTGGCTATCCCCACGAGAGGAGATGGATGTGTCTGAATTTATCAATGGGAGGAAAAAGGGACAGCTCTGTCAGGTGGCCACACACACATGCAGACATATGCACGTATAGTACAAATATCCACAGTGGCAAACTTGGACGTGGTTGGCCATCTGCTCGCGAGTGCGGACCGCCTGAGCCAAGAAACGGTGGGCAGGGTTCAAGTTTACGTCCCGTCTATTTCTGGCGAACGCAGCACGTCTTCGACAGTGTGATAAAACTGTTGCAAACAAAACACCTCCTCATCAAAGGGGGCTAATAAAGTCTTCAATATACTTAAGTGTAGCCTTAGATAAATAGAATCCCCATTCCCCTCTGCATTGGTGTTCAGTTGTCCGGAGTGTATTGATGCACTTATTGACATTCAATAAAGGGAAACCCTCTCAGCGAGCCACACGGAGCGGTGTAAATCCTGCACACTTCTGGAGAAGTGTGCACGAGGAGCAACTTTCCTCTAACACAATCACTAGACAGCAATAATGTCACGGCGCGTTCGAACCCAGATGATTTACAAGTGGACAACATGTTGCCTTTTCATCAGCTTATTATTATTAAGTGGTCTGTATATGTGTGTTTTCCCTGGACACCCCCCCCCACCCCCATCTTGCTTCACTCTTAGTGAGGTATTGATCCTCCCAGTGTACCGGCCCCTCCTGATTTCATTAGGCTAGCTGCTGTTAATTACTCCACACTCTAACCTTTCGCTGTTTCATTTGGACCGACAAATTGGGTGAATTAAAAAAGGGAAGGAGGAAGAAGAAAAGAGAAAAAAAGAAAGGGGGGGAGGGTGAAACGCTTGCAAGCAGCTGTAATGTGGACCCCCCCCCCCCCTGCTGTGGCACTTGTGTCAGAATCCCAAGCGGCGTAATAATTAAAAAAGTTCATCAATGTTCTCTTTGCTCATCAAATTATGCAGAAAGGAGTACTTCAGTAATTGTTGCAGAAGATTCATTTACAAAAAAAAAAATAAAAACATACCAGCGACATTAGATCCAGTATCTGGGGAGTTAGAGAATCATGACTTCTTTTTCTTTACCTTATTTATGTATTTGTAAAAAGGTTTCTCAGCTTTCAGCAGGATGATCATTAAAGCACATTTTTATTCATGTATGCATATTTATTTACAAGGATCATGTCGCCGCCTTAACGAACTTCTGAAATTTAGTTTTACACAAAATCAAAATGCAGCAGCCGTCCTGACTGACACACCAATTTGTCTACTTAGCGGAGGTATTAAAGGAGCATGATGTGACACATAGCTGCAAAGTTATAATTAGACTAAGTTTAACACCTTATTTTATGAGATTACATGCACAGTGCATGGCATCTAAAGCACACTTAAATCGCAGGGGACGTAATTGATTAACCATATGAGACTGGAAACCAGATGATGAGGATGATGCTCTAAATCCATGTTCAATCAATATAGCTACTTCCTACACACCGAGGGATTATTGACAGAAATTACTACCAGCTTTAATTAGTGACTTACAAGACATCAGATCATTTCTGGCTCGGTGCATGAATGTGTTTATGCTGCGTGAGTCACAATGCGTTTCTTTTCAATCTCCCGGCTGTGGGACAATTCTTCAGCGTGGACACATTACCGGCCGGGCAGGTGACACTTATGGGATCTTCTGGATCCTTAATATAAGAGATGCCCTTTCCTCAAGGTTGAGTAGTTGAACACATTCTAGACGATGCAGAAGGAGCCGTTCAGAGTCGCCCCTTCGGCTGTGATAATAACTTCATCATAATTAGCTTGGTGGTGCTCACAAGTGTTGAATTGCCGGTTGCAGTGGGATCTGGGCTGATTTATTGCTTGATTTAATTACGTATCAAAATTCAATTAGACACGCTTTCAACCAAATTCAAAGTGAGTTTTGTCAAGCTGTCCCTTGAAATCAGGCGCGGCTTGAAGGACATCCTTCATAATGCTCTGACAACTAACTCAATAATTATCACTTAGCCCGAATCAGTCATCTGCTGAAAGATGAAGAAAAAATTAGAAAACAACAAAAAAAAGCCTGTTTTAGAGAAGAACTGATTTTTCTTTTTTTTGCTCCTCCATTTCTTAATCGCATGTGTCGGCTCACATCAAACGGCATCAAGTGCTGTGAGACAGACCTCGATTCGGTAGTGGTGATGTGAAGACGGTTGCAGGTACTTTGCTAAGTGGAGATACATGATAAAATGCTCTCTGAGGCTTACCACAGCTCCGGAAGTGTCTGAGCTTCTTTACCCACATCGCTCAGTGGCTGCTCGCCCCCCCTTTCGAGCCAGACTACACCAGGGAGAAGACGGGAGCTGTTTTCAAAGTGTCACACCAGCCTCCCAGAGCTACATTAATCTTTACTGCTATGCAAATTCAGGATGTCATGGTGTCTATGCTAAGTAGCCGAGGAAGGGGGGGAATATTTGAGCCGGAGGTCTCTAACTGAAGTGCTGTCCCTTACCAGTGTAAATACTCTCACTGTGTTGCATTATAGAGGCACACCTTGGTTTTACTGTGTGGATCGTGTTTGACCATCAGCACTGCCAGGATATTTTTTCGCTGTGAAACATTGATCCAGTAAGGTGCCAGAAAAGTTCCATTGGGATTTTGATCTATACTCACTTGACATCATAGTTTTTGCAGTTTCTCAGTGGTGTGAATGCCGTGAGCGTCCCACTGTCCCCACTGTCCCTCTTGTCCCAAATGTGTTTTATTGGGCTGTGACCTGGGGACTGTGCAGATCATTGGTGTAAAGTAATTTCCTGGAACCACCTTGAGACAATGATACATTATCTTGCCAAACAGAAAAAAAAACAAGCCCTTTGAAAAACCAGTGCACACAGTGTCATGAAAGGTTGCACCTGGTCAGCAAGAACGTTAGCTGTATTTTTAGAAGCAACAATATCATGAATAGACTGCTGGCCGGCAGACGTGAGGCATATTTCTGAGGTTTGCTTCCTGCGATATTAAGTATTCATTTCATTGGAGAGATGACCCCATTGCCCTTCCTTACAAGCAAGTTCAACTGTGCCCACACATGGCTACTGTTGAAGTGTGCTATCTTTTTTGCTTTGAATTGTCTTGTAAAAGTGAGAAAATATTCCCTTAACTGTACAATGTACTGCTACTTTTTGTGCCTCTAAGCTGAAACAAAAAAACATCCCCATGGTCACTTAAGCTGGACATACACAATGTGATTTGATCCCATTTGTGACATGTCAGGATTGTGTCTGCACAAAATGTCTAACCCAATAACAGAAAATATAGTTCATGGCAGGACGCGATTGCACAACAAACAGAAAACAAAGTAGATGAAGGGGTTCTCACAGAACCGAATGTATTCACAATACAGTAGCTTCATATGTAGTTTGCTCGGCAAAATTGCCAAACCAAAATGTCTGCGTCTTCCAAGCTACCAGAATGTCCATATGCCGAAACTCCTGGTTTGGATGTTGTGACACACAGAATGACACGAATGTAATCAAGGCAGCGTGCTGCTCACTCGTTAGCATCGTCCGCAAACAGAGCAGCTTCTCCAGAGCTGCTCTGCCGACGGGAAATCAGAGCTTTAGTTTTCCATCTCAGGCAATTTACTCGTACAGTGTGAGGTGGAATTTAATAACATTTTTATAGTCGCGCAATGTATACCCGGCTTTAGCAGCTGCATGAGGCACATTTGGCAGACACTGTATAGTGTATACCATGATGATGATTGACTGCATTTTCAGGGAACTGCTTAAGTTTTAGTAAGCCTGCTATTTTTTTCTTTTTCTGTCTAAAAATCAAAGCCCTGCAGCAGTTGGAGGGTAGATACATTGTATGTGAGACTTCCCGCTGTACTCAGACAGGATTTTATTCTCCTCCTTTCTAGTGCAACAAGTCCTCCTAACGAAACAACAATAGATCATTTGTCCCAGCCCCATCTAATGTGACTCATGGGAGCATCTCCTGAAATAGCCCCCGATGTGGCAGCAGGCGTACCAGACCTGTGTCGTCATGGTCACAGTAATAAACTCACACGTGAGCAAACGTAACAACCAGTTCTAATCATGGTTTAGGTTTAAATAAGTACATCCTTAAGGTTAGAGGAGCTTCTTCATCATGCTCACAATGATAAACATGCCATTAACGTTGTGAGGCGATTGCCGGGTAAAACAAAGATGATGGGATAACAACAGCAATCTCCAGCGCCAAAGTACCGCATTTCGTCGTCCCATAAATCCGCCCTAAACCCACGTCCTAACACAGACCTCATTGCTCTTTACACTATGTCATCTGATTTCTTCCAGTTACTACGCCCGCTAGAGGTCACCTGGCAATAAAACATAACTGTGGGTCATAATAAGAAGCTGTCAGAAACGACCTAGGGGCATTTTGTTTAACAGGGGGACAGGCTAGTTGGTGAAAGCACATCAGCTGTAGCTGTCACAGTCGCTGATGATAATCGTATTAATGCATTACAACATCCAGACCTTTACAACTGACCGAATGTGCATTGTGAATGTGATATATATTTATATATATATATAAAAAAAACACATTTCCAATTTAACCAAATCTGGACAGAGCAGAGAAATTAATTGAAATGACACAAAATATACCCAGCGGCAGCAGCCCGTATTCACTCTGTGTGTTATGTTATGGTTCATATGTTTGCTATTGGGCTCAGTTAATGTGCAGCTACAAGGCATGGAGATTAGATGTTGCTGCAGGCTCAAAGATAATACAAAAGGATACACGGGAAAAGCAAGCGATTCAAAAACAGTATGTTCACTTGGCTGTGGAGCATTAAAATATAGAGATGTTATCTATAATGTTTCAGTTACGAGTCGCTGAAAATGATAAAAACTACCTCGGCCACCCACAACAAGGTTGCAGCCCAGTACCAGACAGGAGCAGCGTTGTAGTTTTTTATATCCACGAAACCTTACATATGATTAGAGTCTAGTTTTTATTACACCATGTATTGATCATTACCTGTACCATCAGGGTGGAAAAAAGCACAGTTGATTTAGCTCAAAATTTACAACACCCTCTGATGCTGACATTAGGCGGGAGAATCAATGGAGTTTAGATTAAAATTTTGATCATCTGCATGATCATAAAGACGAGTCAAGATTTGTCTTCTCTTCAGAGATTTAGTCTTAATGATTGTATGTCGACCAAAGGTTCCGCAAGATCTTAAGTGCTTTTTCAGTTTAGTCAAAATTGCAGAGGTTGGATCCAAATCAGTAAAGTAATAAAAAATGGTGAAGGATTTGACTGAGGTGAAATTAGTCACAGTCTAATCATCGATGACACGTGCTTGGAGCCGACGGGTTTAGATGGACAGTGAATGAACCGCTCATCTAGTTCGACTCACAAATGATTGACTCACTGTCTGCAGGAAGGAGCTGCATTACCAGGGAGGTGCACATAATGAAGTGACCACTAGGTGCACTGTCAAAGAGGGAACATGCAGGACAAGAGAACGCATGGTCCCTTGATGTGTCAAAACTTCAGATCATCAGGATTCCCTAATAACGCGAATCGTTCGTGCGTTTGATCTCCCTCCCGTTCAAACGCCTGACAGCTTCCTTCACTGAGACTGGCAGAGGCATTGTCCATAGATTGTGATGTGCAGTGACACGCCGTATCACAGGCCCGTGTTTGAAGCAAAGAGAAGTGAATCATTGTCATTCACTGACAAACACGACGCACAATGATGATACTGATTAATGATTCTCAGAACATTTATGGAAATGATCCTTCCTGGAAACTGGGAATTGCTCATGACTTAAATTTAAACACGCAACTGATATCCAACCGGTTAGCAGTAATGTCATTCAGCTAATTTCATCACCGTTTCAAAGTGCACCCGCTGTCACTCTACACATATCACTGTGGGCATAAGGATTTCAGAAAGAAGCTGGTGAAACATTAATAATCCGCACAACTGTGGCGTTGATATAAATTCCAATGAGAAGCCGGGAACAAGACGTGATAATACTAATATATTTAGATTATATTGCATATCAATCTTTCTCAATGTAACGACCTTCTTTCTATGGGTCTTACTTCGAAAAGAATGCATGTGTTACTAATGTGATCGCAATGCATTAATCAGTTTATACGTTCAGAAATCAGATTTATTAGAGATAACTGGAATGTGTGAACAACATTTACTGTTGGTTGTAAGTCAAACTGTTCTGTCATCACTGCTGCCAACACTGTACATCACCACTGAATCTTACTGTATCTCAGAATAAAGATTGTCTTCCTTTAACTGCCAAGGACCAATGTTACTTAACAAGCAGGTATGATAAAATACATTCTAACAAGACTGATTCAAAGGAATGTTTCTTTGACACCAAGGAGTTTATGTAAGTTTCATATAATTGAAATATTACAGTATAAGCAAGTAGCATTTGAAGTAATACCAACACATTGTCAATGCTTGTTTCATAGTGTCTATAAGGATGGACGACATGACAGCGCCCCAAAAGTGAAGCCAAAGCACTGGTTACAGTATAGGTCATACATCCCATCTCCTCTATGTTAGTGGATGGGACGTAGAGCGAAAGTTTTCTCAAAGCTGTTTTCACTATTTCCGATCACACTGTTGTACTTCCAAGTGTAAATTCAGTGAAGTTTTGGCTAAACTTCTTGATCAGTGTCGTCCATCTTTTCATACGGACCACACAAGTCAATACCTGGTGATTGAAGAGGTTGGGAAGTGAATGTCAACAGACTTTGTTTTATTGTTAATGAGGTGTTTTTGTGCTGAATCCTCCATTCTTAGTGCTTTGCTCTCTACAATGGACAAACAAGTTGGTGCCGGTCAGGTGTTTACTTCTCTGAAATGGTCGTAGAGCCAAAGACCAGACGGTGAAATAGGTCAATAGACATGATTATTTAAAGAAGTCCACTGTAGACGAAGGAAGAAAAACACAACTTGCTGGTTAGTTACTGTAACATTGGGTGCACACAGGACACACAAACTACTTCGACCGCTGCTGGTACCGATAAAATATTAAAAGTCGACATTGTCAATAATCAGGAAGAGACACTATTTCCCTCCCGTGTCTCCAGGGACCAACATCAAGCTAATAAATATTTCTCCGGTGCTTCGTACGTACACCAAGCCAGATGTTTATTTGTTTTCTGTGGTATAGCCTTTCGACATAAATACACTGTCCGGACAAGGCTAACTTTTAATTCGAAGTAAGTCTTTCTAAACACGCAGTACAAAACACGTATAATCGCAAACTTTCAATGCTGGACCAGGGTATAACTTTTCTACGATGTTAAGAGATGTAAGCCTGTGTGTATAACAGAGAGTACGGTTTATTTAATATTCACTGATAACGTGCTACTGTGACTCTGACTTAAAGAACACAGACAAGCCTTCTTGCAAAGCCAGTGGCACCGTCTTGGTAAAACATTGATAAAGCACAGATACAAGGCTCAAAGTCATATCCCCATTTGCTCCGTGCATATATCTTCCTCAAATATGTTGATGTCAGTTTTTCTGGCAGTGCAGTCGGTTAAAAGTGTGTCATTGATGTAGTTCAAAAGCTACAGAGTACAGAGCTGTCTCTCTTCCCCAGCCCGCCTCGACCAATTGGGGTCCGTCACCACCGCCGAGCTAAAGTTCTCCTCACAGCCGGTGTAATTTTTCCTCCTCTCCCTCCACTGCGCACCGGTCATATTAATATCTTTGTAGATGGCAAACGTGTGCTCCAGGAGGCCAGTCCCATGTGCTGTTTTCCCCAGAACCTCTTGCTGTTTCTCTGGCCACAGCCAAGAGCATTAACATATGTTCTCACCGTGCACAGTGCTACTCTGCATTGGTAAATGCCTTATTACAGCAAGAAGCGCTCCGTGCTCTTCCACTGAATATCCAAAAGTAGTAAAACACAGCCATATCTGCCCACTCAGAACAGTAGGGATGTGTCTCACATGACGGGGGGCTCCTTAACATTTAGTCAGAGGCCCTCTTTGCGAAAATTGATATTCCTCCTCCTCTCACAGTAATGGCGGGTGGTAATAATGACAAATAAAGGCAATATTGCGACTGGATGGTACACACTGAGCATAATAAGGTCATCGGCTGGTTGTGTGTGGTTTTTTTTCACCCATATTTATGCCTTTTTAGCATGCAGAGTCAAATTCTCTCAGTATGACTTACATCTCTAAAGACTACACCAGTGTGAAATATGCAAAGGCAGAGGGTGAGAAAAATATCCCGAGCAATGCAACATTGTCTTGCCTGGAGAGCGTACACACTCGTAATCATTTTTAAACGACCATTTCCTTGTATCATTACATTTGTTTTGTGTTTTTCTTGTGTTTCCCCGTTTCCGTCTGAAGTAATTCAAAGATGTCTTAAAAAAACAGATTCTTAAACAGATTTGTGGCAAATCGCAGCAAAATTGGGAGATGACACTCGCTATTGTCTAAACAGGCTTTTGGCAACGACGCACAGAAAAGAATCCGATGAATGGAGCAAACTGGCAGGAGGAGAAATAATGATGTACAGGAGGCTCCTCTCAAAGTATCGCGGGATGTTGTTTACAAGGCATCAAATGTTTGCAGATAATTTCACAAATGAGTGTATGTGTGAGTTTTCGCAAATAACCTAATCTGTTGCAGAAAGCAAAGATGTGATGATATTCAGGAAAACATTTAACACTTAAACACAACATGAATTAGAAATGCGGCTTTATTAGGAGATACGGTGAAAGCGTTCCTCATAGGGTGACTATAAATTGTGAAACAGTTGAGCAGACGACACTTCCTCTACGAGAGCAGCTTGCGGATGATTATGTTGATTTGCTGCTAAAATGCGGCTCCGGCCCCTGAGGTCGTTTGAATTGGTGTGATCACGGTCATCGGCTCCTTGGGAGTTTTTGTTTTATTTCTAATTTGGGCGATCTTTGTACTGTCTGCCGGAGACACAGTGGTGCTGCGTTGATCTGAGGACAGATTCTAAAATAATGTGTATCAAACACCAACTTGTCTTATTCTTATACAGAGAAGTGGGGGCTGGCATCCATGTCATCCTGCAGCACTGCTCTGATTTATAATAGTTGGGAGGAACGAAAATAAGAGGCCAGGATACATCACTGAAACATGAAGGCATTGAATAATACTTTACTCATGAATAAAATCATTAAAAGAAGCTCTTTTTATAACTTGGGCCATAACCATGAATTTTGAACATTTTATGATTAATGCTTTATCTATAAATTAAAGGTTTTGAATTTCAAAAGCTTTTTTATTTATATAATTATTTATGTTCTCCGTTATTTATGACTTCATTCTGGTTTTGACGGGCCAGATCACCTGAGGACACAAGATCTGTTTGCTTTAACTTTGGAGATCTTTTTTTTTCTCAGACAATCTCGTTTGGGCTGCACCATTGTGCAGACTAATGAAGCCTCACAGGCTTTGTTTAAGTCATTAAACATGGAAATCTAACTGCACAGTTTACTTCTAATGGCAAACAATTACATGACGCCGACCTGTCCAAGAAAATCAATGTCAGGTAAAAAAAAGAATTTAGGTGGATTGTTCAAGTGTTTCGAAACGCTGCGACGGGTCATTTACGAGTAGATGGTGAACAGATATAATCCCATCCACATTTATATTTAGATATAAAACTTACAATACTTTCAACTAACTATAGTTTCAGAAAGACAAGAAGGCCACGTGAAGCGTACAGTAAATACTGCAACCACTCTGCTTGCGGGTGATAGGTGACAAGGTCTGCTTCATGTTTACAGCAAATCAATAATGATTAGTAGAAGAATCCTTGGGCAGTGGTGAGTGTGTTTTAGCCAGAGCAGCGCAACCTAAGCAAAAAACGGGTCTTGACATATTGACCAACAACGAAACTGTCTGGTAAGTTTATTAATCTGAGTAAAGTAACTGACTGAGTGTGAGTTCATCTAAGGACTGGGACTCAACACTACAACTATAACAGTGCATTTTGTCATTAAAATTGATATACAAGAATTGACATTAGATTGAATGTTAAAAACTGCAACTAAATCAGGAGACTGTCTTATATTCCTATCAGTATTTAACACTACATAAGGAGAGGGTTAGCGGTCAATGTTCACCCCCAGAAACATCAAGGTAACTATTGTAGATTCCAACATGTGTAACATCTATGCTGCTCCAATTGGAAAATTTCTATATCCTGCAAACTTTAACTACTGTACACACAAATCACAGTTTATTTCGCATGAATAGCACAAACAACACAAGTGGAAAGACTTGTGAGATAAATGTGCAATTGTACAGGGGAAAAAGTGTTTAGCATCTTTTTTTCTCTTCATTCAAGGTACACCTGTCACTCTGCAAGGCTCATTTGCACTCTAATTTTCAATTAATCTGTCCCCTTGTTTGATATGATGATTTTATTATAATGAATGTCTGTTTATTCACATCTCTGCAGTGGCATTTCATTAATTATAACGTGAATAATTTAATTCATGCGTAGTTAGTGTACTGTTTAGCGCTTCCGCAGGTCTTACTGTCAGAGGTGTTGGCTGTGACACTCACTCCTGATCTTGTGTTACTGCTTTGTTGTCTTTAATCATTTCCTTTCGCCGTCTCCTCATCTTAGAGGTGTACTTGTACATGAGTTCAGACGTATATTTTTATCAGGTCTATTTTCCGTTGACAGGAGAAAACATGGTTATCATGCACATGTGAACACCTGCAGTGTAATGATTATCGTCTGACTATTCCTGGGTCTTCTGCTTTCGTGGACTCACTCGTGTACAGTATAATTTGTTGCAGCAGGTCAAATGTGATAATGACGCGTTTTAAAAGTGCACCTCAAGTAGAATCAGCTAAAGTTACATTCTGCCTGCCTTAAAATATAGTCTCAGGTCGACTCTGGGACTCGGTAAAATCCACCGGTCAGGTTAAGATGCTTATACATTTGCAATCCGGGGGACCGGGCAGCTGGACTGCAGTCCTGGAGCGGACAATGACTTCCCATTAATAGGTTGGCGAGCGTGAGGGGAGCCAACCCTAAGCAGAGATTTCCGTGTGGATGTGGCCTATGGCACAGGGGTACCTGCCCCCAGCCATCTGCACTGATTTGACAAATGATTCTATATCAAAGGCCTCTGCACTGATTTGGGTGGTAATTGATTGGAAGTGAGGCCCTCAAATCCCTGATTGGTTTAGCTGGATGTGGTGGCGAGATATGCTGTGGCAAGTGAGAGGAAAGGACAGCCAGCAAGAGAGAAGCAGAGGGCGAGAGCAGCGGAGGGGATCGGGGAAATCTATGAGAGAACTCTGCCTCATTTGCACTTTGAGAGAATCCAGAATGAAATGTTGTCAGATTTGTGGTTTTCCATACGCAGTATAGGCGCTGTACATTTTTTTTTCTTTTACAGATGATCCCATGCGATGTCAGTGTTTGTGTTTCTTTCTCTAATGCAGCTGACAGGATATCCAATTTGTTAGTGTGGCCGTGAAGATTAGATTTCACCTTTCAGAAAAGGGGGGGGGAACTTGGTTAGAAATGGAATATTATTGATTTGTTCCACATGGAGGTATGGTCTGACGCAGAGATATTCGCATGCAGCGGGTTGGCAGCGAGGGAGCATTGGTTAATAGTCCTTCGTCAATTTCCCCTGAGTTTTTTTATGCCATTAACCCTTATTGTGGAAATTGTGTGACAAGGGAGATAATATCATACGTTGAAGTCCTGGGTAGTGATTTGCATGAATGCTACCTCAACCTCATAAAACTGTATCTGTGTGAGGATGCACACAGAAATTAATGAATGATGTGCTGAATGCTTATTATAAAATAATGATCTTATATCCTATTTTATTATAACATACTCTCCAATCACGTCGCATAAAGTGGGGACAATCCCATCAAATTACCGTTACAGTTGTGAATATAATCCTATTCATGCATACACACCTCCATGTGTGGCTTTAAAAAGTGCTTGTATTTAAAGCCCATGTGTGCTAGCCATGTTGTGACCATCCCTTCATGTTGTCCTACCACGTGTGTGTACGCCATGTTTGACATTCTGTAGAGAAGCCAGGAGACTGAGGATCCCTGCTAACGCGACAGGGATGACAGGGATGCTCTATATACGTAGGCCTACCGCCTTTATTACACGGCAGGCTGGCTGCGTTGCATACCTTTTGCCATTTGACACGGACATGTGGTGCTTGCTAGTGACAGATGCTGCACAGTACTGGTCCCAGAGGTCACGAATGACCTTTTGGATTGTCTTTTATTTTCAGTCACAAAGCATTATTTGCTTGACGATGGCCACCGATGCAACCCGGGGCAACCTGATTGAGCCGTCGGTTGTTCCTGCTTGTCTTCTGAGATCACATTTACCTCAAATAAATTGTGTGTGTATGTATGTGAGAGGGATTTTGTGTGTGTGTATGTGTGTGTGTGTGTGTTTGTGTGGGTACGCTTGCATAGGGACGTGAGTGTGGTCGCACATTTTCAGGAAGATGCCTCGCTAACCACCCTTACTCTGCTTGATGCCTCTAACTAAGCTTAATTGCTGCATGACTAGCCTCTTGTTTGGATGCCAGAGGGATTTTCTTTTATTATACAGAGAATGAATCATCATTAAGATGTGCTTATTCAGTGGCCTTTTCCTCCGATTCAGGAATGCTGCTGGATCTCTTAAGCGTTTCATCTGTGGCACTCGGCGCGGTCATATTTGTATCCAAGTTGAACTTCACAGGAGAGAAATGTGCCTCTAGAAGCAAGGTGTCTGTCTCGCATTGTCATCACTCAATTTTTGTTTAAGTCAGGGTGACATTTCGCCGGGGAGGGTCTCATATTGTGTGGAGTATAAAACCGTGAATTGGCACCCCGGAGTCGCGCGGTTTTAGTCTACCTTTGCAATTTCGGAGCTGGCAGGAACAGGGTGCAGCAAAGGCCCCATACTGTCAGAGGTTCTTGATCCCCACCCCCATCCGTTGCCCTCTCCATCTGTCACCTAACTAGAGTGCAGCGTTCACACAGACACAAACATGCACTTAGGCATGCATGCACACACATTCTTACCCACGTACAGACTCGGTCCTATCAGCCAGAGCACCAACAGCAAAACGCAAAAGTAAAGAGCTCAAAACCAACTATTTACTCTGTAATTCGTTGTTGCCCAGAACACGGAAAATAATTTGCTCAACACAGATATTTCTAAAGTTTCTATTTACCACCTCTGTAACAAATCTCTACAGTTAATTCACAGAAATATGCATGCACGTGAGTATCCCTGGTCACATTTACTCCTATCCTGTTTTGAAAATAATGAGATACAGTTGTTCATAATGTGGATTCAGATGAAAACCTTGTGAAAAAACACACAATTTTCGAACCGCCTCGAGCCTGGTTTCAGAAATATGATCTTACCCTCACCTCTTACCCCGACTGCCGTGCTGTAATCATGCTCTGAGGTGAGGCCACTCATCAATTATTCACCAGAATGCAAGATTTTCACCCTTTATCTTCTCGCCAGCTAAAGGAGACCATTTAAGAAAAATAGAGAAGCAAATAAGGGGAAGCAAAAGAGAGAAGGGCGGCTCGGCGAGATGAATAAGAGAGTTTGCCGTAGACAGACAATGCTCTGGATGTGAGTAATAATTGTAGTTTAACAATGTGTGGACCTCTGGGATTTTCCGTATGCAATATATGGCCTTTAGACTAGGATCACTATGGAAACCAAAGGCCCTGAACGACCTGCAGTGCCCACCCACTCGGACAGCCGTTAATCATCTTCGCTCAGATCCTGGCACTGCAGAATTTGGCCAATGTGTCAAGAAGCAATTATATATACTTAGTGCTTGGGCACCCGATCTCCTCCCTCCCTTCTCCTTCCTCGCTCTCACACTCTTAATATAATCACAGAGCAGTCAGTTTAAAAGCCCTCTGTTCATTTCACTATCTGTCTGGGGGATGCACACAATGCAGATGAAGAGAAGTGTAAAAAAAAAAAAAAAAAACGGAGGATATTCTATTCTGAGAGCCATTACAATCAGAATATTCTTTTCATATAAATCATATTCAGCCATTTACTCATTTTACCAGCCTCCTGAGCTGACTGACATCCTAAATTACCCCAGCTGGCCCAATGCATTCGCTGCACATATTGGGTTGGTGCGGATCACGGAGACTAATGTGAGCTGACGAGAGGGAGATTATGTTCCGCTGCTAACAGCTAAAACGTGAATAACACCATTCGGCAAACCCACGGTGTTCCCCATTACATCAGCCCTGATCGGCTGTGTAAAAAAGTAAAGAGAGCGAATCGGAGACGGAGAGAAGGAGCCTGACGGAGACGAGCACTCAGGGAGTCAGACACACACGTCGGATACTTTGCAGGAGGAGACGCGCTCCTGTGTTTAAACTTCTGCAACATCCTATCACGGCTAGAGAGAGAGAGACAATCAGATTTAGAGACAACGACAACAACGCACATCAGATATTCTGTGAAAGGTAGAGAAGCGTTCCTGTGTTTAAACTGCTGTCGTGTGCTGTGTGAAAATGTAAAGAGAGCAAATCGGAGACACAGAGAATGAAACTGAGATAGAGATGGATGAGACACTAGAGCTATTGGAAGAGACAAGTTCCTGTATTTAAACTTCTACAACATCCCATCATTTACTAGGTCAAACTGCAATATCTCATCCAGCTCATCTTCAATATGAAAGGTTAAGGTCCCAGTGTGAAGGACATCGCGTGTAGTTTTGTCGATTGGTCTAGTTTTGCCTTGATTTCTTACGATACATGTTGGAAAGCGGTTTCTCATTTTATCATTATTGGATAATGATAAAAGCGGTGCCTCATTTTATCATTAGAAGCGTTCCTGTATTTAAACTGCTGCAGCATCCTGTCGTGTGCTGTGTGAAAATGTAAAAAGAGCAAATTCGGAGACACAGAGAATGAAACTGAGATCGAGATAAACTCAGGCCCAAAGATCAGACACTGGAGCTATTTGAAGAGAGGAGTTCCTCTATGTAAACTTCTACAACATCCCATCATTGACTAGGTCAAACTGCAATATCTCATCCACCTCATCTTTAATATGAAAGGTTAAGGTCCCCGTGTGAAGGACATCGCGTGTAGTTTTGTCGATTGCTCTAGTTTTGCCTTGATTTTTTAACGATAGACATAGACACAAGCGGTGGTTCATTTAATCGTTATTTACAACCCCCCCCCCACCAGCGTCCACAGCTTTCAACGCCACCATGGTCGTTGTGGACAGCTTGCGGTGCATTAGCGACGTATAGAGCAGTGTCGGGCTTTTGAACAGTTGATGACAGCCTGTCAGACAGCTTCCCCCCCATCGGGCTCCTTGTTTACCAAGGTCCACTTTTGCAGTAAGCCACTCTCCATCATACCGGCCAGTCATCCAGAAAAGGACAGAGGGTTTTTTTTTTTGACACGTTTGGTGCTAAGTGAACTGAATTTGTGTGAATTTTCACTACAAAACACATTATCACGTTTGCAAGAAGTGTGCACCAGGAGTAGGAAGTGAAAGGGGAACGGTTCCCTCAGTCAGTGTGAGGACTTGGGACCATCAGAGAGAGTGATGACTTTTACTGAGCATGATCAGGACTAATTAGCGTTGAATAAATCTGCCCTTCTCACCTCATGTCAAATGAATATTGCATCATAGCGGGACGCAGATGGAGAGAGAAACTGAAGAAAAGAGAGGCTTCAAAAGAAATAGTTCTTTTAGAAATAAAATAATTTTAGAATCATTTGTAAATTGATTTTCTGATTTTTTTTGCACAGACTCTTCTAAAACGCATTCAGAGAACGGGACGTCAGATATGTGAAAAGATAAGAGGGGTCTTGACATCATGAAGAGCTAATTTACAATGTGTAGGGATGCAAACAAACTCCGACCAGACCATAAAAAGCCTAAAATAACTGCAATTATTTCACATAAATGTTGTTTTTCCCTCGGCTGAACGCAAGCTGGAGCTTACCTCATGAGGACAAATGGGGGGTGGCGAGCTAAAAGACTTCTCCGGTGTCTGGCTGGGATTCTACAAGAAAAACACATTATCAGGGACATGTTTTCAGCGGAGGGCATCTCCCAGCAAATCTTCAGTGACAGAAGTTGCAGCTTATTTCCTGGCCCTTGCCATTAGCATTTTCCGCAATATATTTTAGAGGGGTTAAGCGAGTCTCGCTCAGAAAGCACGTTTGGCCGCGAAGTAATCCGGGGACAACGGCTTTTGTGGACAGTCGTATTTTAAATCTTTATCATGACAATATCATCTTATCGTTCATCATGTGACTGTGGGGGGTGGATATGTACTGATGTACTTTGTTTTGTTTTCCAGTTTCCTCTTCTTTTATATCCCTCCACAAAGATATTATAAATCCTTCTTTGCCAGAAGATTTCACCGAGCATATGTTCAGACTTTTGCACACACGCCTGAATGCATTTTTTGAGGTTAAATATTATCACATTGTTAATACACCAATACATCACTCAGACACAAGAAAACACCATTAAAAAGGAGACACAAGGTAAGTCAACAAGCCAACAACAGATGGTCCCGCTGCTTGTGATTATGCAAAGATCCAAAGCATTTGCATATTCACAATTCCACCATAAAAAAAACAGAGCCAAGGAGCCATTTGGAGTTGACCTCAGTGAGAAGCGGAGAGAACAACGGGCGAGGCGAACCCAGCGGGGGGGAAGACAGGCTCTGAAAACTTCTTTGGGAATCTACTGAGGGTCTGCCACCTGGGAAGGGCCTGTTGATTTCCAGGCAGGTGCCTTCAGTTATGTCCTCATATCCAATTATGTGCCTGTGGTATATCTGATGCTCCCTGACACTATTAATGGCTGCCTTATGGTATCACCAGGACAGATGAGACACTCAAGTCTCCAGACTCTCAACATCTATATTTCATGGTGACGCAGAAGGAGAACACCTCACTGGCCGAGGCATCAGAGACGGGGGGGGGGGGGGAAAGGAAAACAACCCCCATGCTTTCAATGTAGAACAAACACCGCGTCATGAAATATAAATGAATAAATGGGCCTTGCTGGGACGATGGAATTAGTAGATAACATTTTCCCGACAGACTGAGTAGGCTATATAATCATGATATCTTAATTGATGTGACAAATAGACATGAATTATTTTCTTTGGGGACAGGAGCAGGAAATGCAATTTGCTGCCGTGTGTGTTTTGTGTGTGCGCACAAAGGAGCAGTCATGTTGATTGTGTGATTTCCACAGGGTAAAAGGCAACGCCTCCAAACAATTCCACTAAAATTTTGACTTATTGTCTAATTGTCAATTTAACCAAATTAAAATATATGTGTCAGAGTCAAGTTAATCATAACAGGAACCGCAGCTTTTTCAATATGCAGACAATTCTGTCCCTGTGGCGGACAAGGTCAGAATCAACAATACTCAAAATGAAAAGCTTGAAAAACATCACACCAAACATAACAACTTGCAGTCAGTCTGCAACGGTTTGAGGTGCTAAAAGAAAAAAGGATCAAGATCTTCTGTGTAAACATCTGACGATGAATACGACAAATTTACTGCGAAAAATTTGATGTTATTCTTAAGAGGTTTATTTAGTCTGTGTTCCATAATCAACAGCCACTTTAATTTACCAGCACAAACAATGTGCAAGAAGCAATATCTACAAATGAAAACATAGTGTGTTGCTAAAAATGTGCTTGGATCCAGTGCTTTAGTTTAGATGAATAAAAGAGGCTGTTCACGCTTGATACCGACCATAGATAATCTAAATCCCTCTCCCTCTCTTGGACACACACACACACACAAACACATAGCAAGATCTCCCCTGGCTACAATTACGGCTGTTTTATTTTTTCTTCTCTCGCTTTTTTTTGTTGTTGTTTTGTTAAGTTTTTCTTTCTTTTAACACAATCTCATTTTATTCTTTGAGCAGAACGAAGCAGTGCATTTCATCTACGTTGCATCTCTTTGTCACACAGCTCCAGAGCAGCTCACACATGTAAAAGGTGATTATTAATCATTAATTTTTCATCAGCGCTGAAACAACGCGGCTCTGTGGGCAATAACTCACGCTCCGTACTCTTACAGGCTGATGATGGTGTTAGCAGGAGAGACATGATGAAGAGAAAACACCAGTAGTGGAAAAACAACTGTCATTTTTCAATACACCTTTAGGTCAGGGACATTTTGCATCTGATAGGGAAACACTATTGACAAGGCTTGCAACAAAGGCTCTTGGATTACACCACATATTGATGTTTTTGTCGTTTGGGGAGGTTATTGTAATTTGATGAGGCCCAGAGAGCACCGTGGTAAGATATATAACAAAATGTATTTTCTGATCACTGAAACATGATGTTTCTTTGTCTGATTTCTTGGAGACATGCTGAATTAGCATGGATCGCTCGTGCTGTGGCTTTCGGTTTGTATTTCTTCAGAGTAATCCTTACCCTCACCTGAGAAACATTGTGACCTACAAATTGCCCAAGTCCTGATTATAAGGCTTAATTAAATTTAAGGTGAGGCAGCTCAAGAACCTTTGTGTAACTTGCCATCTGTTTCTAGGTACCAGATGTAAATGGAGTTTTTTATTTATTTACAATGTGGTTAGTTGTTTTAACATCATGTATCAGATAACATCATGTGAATAAGTCATACTGCTGCAATAGCAGAGTTTCCCCTGTCGGACTCAATAAAGTCACATTATATGTTGATGTGGGGCTACTATTCCAGGAGTTATCGTTCAAAAAACAACACTGGTGTGTGTGGTAACTCCAAAAGTCGTAGAAGAAAACAAGTGAAGTACTGTTCATATAATAAGGCCCTGGAGTGGAATAATCCAGTTCAACAGGAACGGTCACCTGTCATTCTACTGGCTGTGGAACTTCAACAGCATCATTTCACGAAATCTGAGAGCGGGAGTTTTGCAAACCCGGCCTGAGTGCCAGGAGAGGGACTCCAACTGAAGTACAAGGCGTTTGTGCGACAACAGTATATGTGAGGGCAGACAAACAATTCTGAGCAGGAGCCAAGCACATTGACGCTCGCAGGGGCAATTTGAGAGAGGGGGGGGTCAGGAATCTGAGGCAAAGCACTGCGAAACCTGAACGGGAAATGAAGAAATAATGCTCTCAAAATGAAAGGCCGTGCTCTTGAATAAAGATAGGGAAGGAAACTCCATCGATGTACTATATAGCAGTCTGGTCACATTCGGCAAGCCAACTTCCCCAACAAGCCCCATGAACAGAACAAGAGATCTATTCAGTGCTGAGTGGACAGGGACTTGTGGCACATTTGTGTCTCTAGCCCCCATCAGCTCAGCCTCCACTCCCTGCACACATAAGGAGGCTTTATGCCGTCTCCTTCTCCGGATCCCTCGGAACTGCCACGCTACTCTGAGTAAACTGCATTTCCAGCAGCTAGTTACTGCTTCTTTAGCCCTGTGTGCCACCCTGACATTGTTGCCCCCACCCCCCAATAAAATACAGTTCTCTCACTAGGATTAAAGAAGCAATGTAGTTCAAGGATTATCAAATGCCTTTGATCATGTGACTGCCATGTTTTTGATCCGCGGCACATAGCACTGAATATATTCTCTTTTTCTTCCCCTTCTGTCTCTATCCCTCTCCATGGATTTCCCCTGGCTTGATGGTTCGGTGCAGTGTGAGAGGAGCTCTTGACAGGCAGGGAGAAAAGAGCATGTAACGAGGGTAAAAACACATATAGTTGTAATATCGTGATGAAGGAGACCCTGCTCACTGCTTATCAGAGGTAATACACACAAGCAAGTGCCTTGAAACACAAAACTGTCTCATGTTTAAGTTTGATTAACACGTTTGTGACCTGTAAGAATAAGACGAGCATTCATCTTAGTCCAGAATTGCTTTTATCAACTACTTTTCCAATAAAAGCACATTTCATGTTTGGCTTGTTTTAAGGTAATGACACAGATGCTGCGAGTACAAAGAAAGGGACCACAGATTATTTGCCATTGAAACAGGAAGTAGGGTTTTAGATCCCTCAACCCCCCCTTTGTACCCCCGACTGCACTCCACTGCTGCTCATTAGCAATTTCCAAGCCTTGGGCTATTTTGCGGTGTTTCAATTCCTGCATCATTGTTTTTTAGTGGCTGACTTGGACATGCAATCAAAGGGACACGCAATATGTGCCACACTTGTATCGCAAAACAATGCCTTTTCCATACTGCCCAGTCGGAAAGCCTGTAATTGTGAGCCAGGGGATCCGTGGCTCAAATTTAGTCGACGTACCTCAAAAAATGTTCTTTATCTTCACTGTGCGATCACCCCCTATTAATGTCATTGCCAAGACAAAAACTGGACATATCAAAACAATTATTTTGACGTGGCTTCAAGCAACATAACATTTCAATGTGAATGGCCTTCAAACCCTGCATCATTATGAGGCGTGGTTTTGGGCAAAGGAAGCCCATCAAAAAATGATTGAATATCATTTTAATGGATGAAAACCGACGAGGCTTTCATTCTGTCTACCTGCCATGTTATTAGATAGAGCGTGTCAGTCAAGCCGAGGAGCACAGAAGCAACATACAGAGAGGCTGACACGACGTAAGCATGCTGCCTTCCATCTTACTCCCTGTTTGGCATGTTTATCTAGTCTTCCATGAGAGCTTAGTGCAGCACTGTGCATATGCATACAGAGTGATGAAGGTTCAAAAACCAGCGCCCGGAGGAAGCTGCACATACAGCACAAGCTCTTTGAAATGGTGCCAGGGTGGGCCTCATTTGCAAAGCAATTTGACAACAAAAGTAAAATACTCTACAACTTCAAAACCAAAATCGCGCCGCAGTGAGCCAAGAGAGGAAATTCAAGAGGTTACATCCGGTGTCTTGTGTGTGTGTGTGTGTGTGTGTGTGTGTGTGTGTGTGTGTGTGTGTGTGTGTGTGTGTGTGTGTGTGTGTGTGTGTGTGTGTGTGTGTGATCCTGACATGGCTTATTTGCAAACCTTGCATTGCACCAGCGCTATGTCATGATTGCCTTGGCAAGGAAAGGGGGCCTAATTTGCATGAGAGGGAGTCCTGGGGGCACACAGGAGCTTGCCTTTGACCAAGGTGCCAACAAGCCTGCAGAAAAACATTGTAATTACAACTTACAAAGCTGTTGTGTTTCGAACAAACTCGGTCTTAATACAAAGCGGACCACATACTAGTAAATCTGTCAGTTCCTGAATGAGCATGACAGAAATGCGTGTGGTTGACTTTAATATGCTGTTTAATTGTTCCCTTTTACAATACTCTACCCACTCAAATCAGATTTAAACTATAGAGGCCATTCTGGATTTTATAGCATTCATTGTTTTAGGTTTGAATATCTTTCATGGAGGCTTCACAAGTGTAGGTATGGATACATATGGTGTTTTTCCCCCTGTAACTTCAATGGTACTAGGGATTGCTTTGACGAGTACAATATTACTGTGGATTAAATGGAACAGGACACCATATGGGTTTATTATAATCTAAAATATATCGAGGAAAGCTTAATATTGTTTTTACTGCCAACACAACTGCCAGGACTTTGCATTCAGAGGTTTTGTTTTCAGGAAAACTGATACCTACAGAGACGGGAGACAGGAACATTTCACAGGCTGATGCGGTTTCAAATTGAGCAATATAGCTGCTGTGTACCACAATTCATGGATGGCATATTTAGTAGTTCGACAAAGGTTTATGTATCAGTGATGCCCATCGTGGCTTCTAAAAAAAAAACAAGTCACACAGGATTCCTATTTTCTTTTAGTTTCAGGCTTTTCTATGTCGACCCGCTGCCGTCCACCGCAGTGCGTGACCTTCAGGTGAGAGAGGGTGGGACTTGATTTATTTTTTTATGTTTGACCTCTGACAAAAACCTTGTGTGCACTACTCTCACTGTATTTACCTCAATACTGACCGAAGAAAGCATTTATTATCAGATTGACTCTCCAGTCCTGCTGAATTTAGTAATAGATATTAAATCAATTATAGCCTATTAAAGCCACAACATGATTTTGTCCTGATTATTTTTCTAATTGTCTAAAATTAGTTATGTAAATGTCCTGACTCTGGATTAACTTGGATAGAATAACATGTGTGTTTATGAATCTATGAATATTAGAAGATGATAAAATATGAGTTAGTAGCAAATTAATTGTCGCTCACATTGTCAGGAGAGGAGGGACAGTTTGAGACAAATTGAGGCCATGAGATGAGAGACTCTGTGCTGAACAGCTCTCTAATCCAGTAATATTTTGGTGGACTTTCTAAGATAAATACTTTGGCATTGTCTTGATGAGAGCGCCTCGCCTCATTTAAGTGTCTTTGGGATCCGGATCAATCCACATGGCGGGAGTCAGACTTGTACACTTGACCATATAATGTGGCGCGCTTGTCACAAACCGGAATGCAGTTCTCTCTTCAAAGTATATTTCTTGGCCTGCTCTGGTCGCTCACTCCCTCTAACCAATTTGTCATTCTAAGCCTAGCTGCGCGGCTGCCAGCGCCTGGATGATAGCAGTGGGCCTCTCTGATCCAGGCAGTGGCGAGGGAGCAGGCCAAGTGTTACGCGAGCCTCCCTGGGACACCGAGCAGGCGCTTCTGCCGGCTGATGCACGCCTCCACGCCCGAGAGGAACCGGCTTTGCAGATGCTTTCAATTCGACACAGAATGAAGCTCATCTACTTTGTAAGGACATTTTCTTTTGTGTTTGCGTACTGCATTTGTGCCTGTTTGTGTTATTTTGTGTGCCGGGCATGCGCATGTGTGTTTGAGAGAGGTCCGTTAATGGGGGTGCATTGTATATGTCGTATATCCAGCCATGCATATGTGTTTGTGCATGGCTGGATATGGGTGCATGTACAAGAGAAGATGTTGTTTATTTGAAATAAAAATGATTCTCAAAAGAAACTTAGCATTTTTCTTTTTTCTACTTTTTGATCCACAATTAACAACAACAACCTATCTGTTGTTGTCCTTCAGAAGTAGGTCTATTCACCATTTATGCCCTTATTTTAATGCCTGGATGCCACGTAGCTGTTAAGTTAATCAGCGACAGATGTTTTACTACTTCAGTTTTCTCAGGTAAGCAGTGCATTCAAAATTACATTAGCGGCATATTGTTACCAACTGCCCATTATGAAAATAAGTATCATTGAATGAAGTTAAAATATACAGCGCATGTTCTGTGCATTAGCAAATTCAAAATGCTGCATTTTTGAAGGAGTCAGATAAATGACACAGTGGCTTTGATCCAGGAAACACAAAGAAAAGACGGTTTTGGGAGTATTTCTGCTCAATGTATAATCATTTATCAGTTTGTCAAATTATAGAGGAGCTGCTCTGCTTTGATGAGCTGTCCACTCTCCTCTCAGCGGGGGTGCTCACCGTCGACCTTTCAGACCACCTCTATTTTCAAGTTGCAGCCTCTTGCCATCAAGTTTAGGGTTTAAATATGCAGGTTCTAATGCCTTTTCAGAAAGGAATGGAATCACCATGCTGTACCCAATAATCATCTTTCTGAAAAATAGACTCCTTCATTCGTCTGACTTGAAGTAGCTGGTTGAATGCATAGCCTGAGCTTTCTCGTTAGACACTGATAACCATCTCACAGAGCAACACCAGCCTTTTTTTTTGTATCTGTTAGAGCCTGATTCAGTATTTGATTGGGAATGAATTTGGATGGCTCCAATCAGTTTCCCTTGTATGAGCACAGCTAACATGTGTGTGACTGCTCCTTGAGCGCTGATGGCAGGGACATGGGCGATTAAGGCCAGAGCCCAATCAAACCAGCTGTGTGCCATTCCCCCCATGGCACCGGTAGTGCCAGGCATGTGTTCCACACAAGTAGCAGGCGTACAGAGGCCGCAACCAAACCCCCAGTCTGGGGAGTCAGGGCCACACATGTACTAGGACGTGTAGGCAGATTGGGATTTTAGCTGTACAAATATTTTTCAAAGACAGAGCTGCTATGCAAGCACAAGTAATCTCAGTGGTTTCTTGCCGGCAGCAAGTGGTGGTGGTGATGGTCGCTTGCCAAGAGCTTCAGCCATCGTTGTGACAAGAGGTTATAATACACCCTGTGGGCAGCGTGACTTCACTGTGGTGTTGCTCTCCACTGCTGGAGTCAGCTCTTGGCAAGGGAAGGAGTGAAGTTTGATGCTGAACTCACGATGCTCATGCTCGATTGGTGAGTGAACAACTCACCAATGTGTTAATAGCTTGTTATGTTGCGCACACTTTCATCCAGAATGAAAGTAGCAACACCTGTTACCAAGCACGCAACCACATCTAACACACTAACTAATTTGCCAGTTTGTTTGTTTAAGAGTGTTTCACAGAGTCTTTGTTAAAACTACCATGTGCCAAAGTCAGAAATTGTCTAATTTACAAATTGTGTTTTTGAACTAAAACTATTCAGTAGGTTAAATTCTGTCTTTTGGGGGCTAAGAGCCAAAACAGCTAAAGGTTTATAGCTGCACAAGATGTTAACGATACACTTTTTCCCAAACCAATAATACTGATAAGCCTTTTGCATTTCAGCTGATGACAAGTAATTTATACTTATATTTAATATTTTAACAGATATAACCCTGTATGGAAATGATATCTTAGATCAAACCGTGAATATAATAAACCCTCTTTTATTGTCTATACAAAACAATTACTTCCTTAAAGGGATAATTCACCCATAAATGCAAATTCGCTCCTTATCTACTCACCACTATGCAGATGGAGGGTTGGGTGAAGTGTACGAGTCCACATAACACTTTTAGAGTTTAGATGGGTAAAACAGTGTTCAATACAATTCAAGTGACTGCTGGTAACTGCTACAGTTGTTGCAAGAACTCGTGACTAGGCGATCGGGTAAATTAAACTCGACTATATTGCTGGTATTGGTATTAGAACATGTTCATGTGTGTGTGTGTGTGTGAGATCCTGTATGTATGTGCAGCCTTCCCTGTATATGTAAGTGCTCAGTACTTGCACAGTTTTCTCTTTTGCCCTATGGCTGTTCATCGAAGTATATGAATAATGCAAAGATTCAGTGTTTCAAATCTAGAAAAGATTAGGTTTGTATAGATGCTCTTGTTATGCATGACAGACCCGACCAGACTCAGCAGATCTCACTCAGAAATGTGTTCTGGCTTCAGCCCTCAACACAGAGTATTTCCTCAGAAAGACTCGCCAAACCATCGGCCGGCTATCACACAGAGCCACATTCAAGGTTTTCTAAACACCTATTAGAGCTATCGATAGCAGAGGCAGAAGTTATGACCACTGGACATTGAGGATATTTGTGTCTCTCGCTCCACATTACCGGCATCTTTGGAAAACAGCTTTATAGATTTGGACAGAAGGCGAAGCAAGGCTTTACCAGCACCAACACACAGAAACACATTAAGGGATCAGAACCCCAAAGGTCAATCGTGGCTGAGGGCAGTGCTTTGTTGTGTTGTCCTCTCAGCTCATGCTGCACTGATGCCAAGTGACACATGTGAAAACAAGTAATAACACCACTTAAACATCAGAAACCCAACATCAGTCTGCCTCCTCAGTCCACATATCAGAGCTTAATGCTCGCTCTTCTGTTCCATTATAATAACACGTTTATAGCAAACAGATAACAGGCATAAAATGATATAGGACGATAGATTGCATCTCTCTGAATTCATTTATGTGTCATATGTGACGGATGAACTGAGTTGTGGCATGATCATAAAGAACCTGATATTTAAAATGTCTACTAGTTTCATGTGTAAACCTGAAACTTTAGTTGAACTCTGCTGCCAGACATCATTCTCACACTCAGGTTTCTCAATCCTCTGACATGCTGTCATTAGAACAGCACATTGCTCTTGTTCAGAGGATGTAGACCTTTACTTTTCAGGATTTCATTTCAGTTTTTCTTCCACCCCTCCCCCCCCCTCTCAGGAACTGAACAATACACTTTGTGACACTGTGTTGTGATTTACTTGTATTTTGCAGGGCAACACTCACTGGTTGAGACAAATCCTTAATCCCTCACAAGATAATAATAATAATAATAATGTAATCCTTCTTCCCAGATGGAACCAGTTTCTGAAAAGACAGTTTTAGGCCCCGCAGAGGTTCTATTCAAGAAGAGGAGCAATGGGGAAGTTATTTAAAATACACAACAATTAAAATAAGGCACACTGGCCAATCCTAACCACCGAGCTAATCCTCTCTGACACAGATGTCGCTATTGTAGTGCAAAAAGTTTCCCATTTTACTGTATCAATACATTATGTTGCCCTCGTACTGTATCCCCCCGGGTATTTATCCAGAAAAATGAAAATGTATTCTTTTCAGCTAGCAATAGGTGCAACCGGTGACGCGCCTGCATGTCACTGAAGAACTCAGCTTCAAAGAATCTAGTTTACAACATTTTAGAGAAAAAAGGCAAAAGAGACAAATGCCCACAACAGCTGCTGCAGTGCCGGCGCAGAATAAATGCAGCACAGATGAAAGATGATGAGAGTCTTTTTTTTTTTACGCATTGAATTTCACAAGAGTTGGAGAACACTCGCATGTGCAGAGAGAGGCGGGCGCAGCAACATATGCAAAAACACGCAGGCGAGCACACATGCTGCCTCATGTTTTTTCCCCTTTTCAATGCTAAAGACAACCTATTGAGAAGCAGATGGAACCATCCCTATAACCATGAGAATCGTTCGGCTAATGACGGTAAATAATCCTAATGAATGCTACACCATGTCCTTGATTTCCATTTGTATAGGGTCTCATGGAACATGTTAATTATTATTCTAATCTTTGGAACAGTGATAAATAAAGATGAGGAAAAAAAGGCTCGTGTTTGAGGCATGTCCAGTTTTATGTATGCCTCCTTTTTGATTCCTATTCTGTTTCTTTTTGTCTTTCATTCTCGCTCCTCCATTCTCTCTTTCCCCTCCCTGTTGAAAGGCAGTCTTTCTAAATCCAATACAGTTTCTCTCAGCGTGAGGCAGCTTCTAAGCTCGGCTCTGTGGTCAGGCCCGTCGATCCTCTCACCCACCTCCTGGTTGTTTAAGAGAGCAAAAGCACAGCAGTGCAGTTTCTTAAACACACAGATCCACCCCAGCACCAACAGAGGGACCGCTGTTTGCCAAAAGAGCCTCTCTCTCTCTCTCTCTCTCTCTCTCTCTCTCTCTCTCTCTCTCTCTCTCTCTCTCTCTCTCTCTCTCTCTCTCTCTCTCTCTCTCTCTCTCTCTCTCTCTCCTCACCTTGGACTCTTGACACCCCCTCCTCCCTCTCTCATTACCCACTCCCCTGCACAGCCCTCGTTATACCCAGATACTACTCTCTCTATCCCTCTATCTCTCTCTCTCTCTCTCTCTCCTGATCTAACTGTGCAGCTCCCCCATTTATCTTTCTGTTCTCTCTCCCACCCTCACTCCCATCTGTCAGCCACCTCACCCCCTCTCCATCCCTCCGCCGTCATTCACCTTTTCCCATCTCCGGCTACTTCATCTGCCCGTCGCTCTTCACCAGCCACTCCATCCCGTGGTCCCGTGCCTCCCCTCTCTATCTTTGCTGCAACTCAATCCCTATCACCGCCTCTGCCCCCCCCCCCCCCGCCCAGCTCTCGATGTAAAGTGATTGATGCCGAGCTCGGGCGCTGGGCCATCCCTCCCTGCCGCTCACACGTGCGGGCAGGGACATCGCGATGAACCCGGAGGGAGGATGTGCCATTACCTCGCAAAAAAGGGGAGTTCAAGTGGAGGGAGGCCGCGGAGGGTTCGGCCAATAAACCGGGGCCCACCCATGTCTGAGGGGGGGGGGCAGGCTTGGGGGGACCCATCGGTGGGGAGCACGAGTTAGTACACTGGAATGCTCATTACGTCTCTGTGGGGACCGTCCTGCAGGGCATCCAGTGTGCGGCTCTGGAGCTCATTACGCCAGGCAGCCGCCGAGCCCCGGGCGCCCGGAGGCAGCCGGGGCTCGGTGCGGAGATAAGAAAGGGGAGGGCTGCTCCGATTACCCTTAATCAGAGGCACCTGTAGACAGCCGGCCCCTCCCTCCTCGTTGCCTTCCGTTAACCCCCCCTTCCCCGACACACGCACACGGGCTTCTCTTGCTGCTATAATTATTGCAATTGCTTCACTTGACTTTCATTCCCGAGCACGGAGTTGCACAGCTTGCCTCCTAATGAGAAACCCCAGCTATGATCCGGAGGTGTTATTTATTTATTTCGTTATTTATTCAACACAGCATGTCTAACGTTAATTATTTAAATTTGTGTGATTTTAGCATGATGTGCTCGGCAACCCTCTCCTCGCTGCGTTCTTTTTTTTTTGTTTTTTTTTTTAGTTTGGGAATTCGGCTCACGTCGCTCCCCTCCTAGTGGTGGATGGAGCGTTAATTAAGCTTTAATGTGACGTGTGCGCCAAAGCGAAGGGACGTGATTCACATGAACTTATTTTTGTTTAGCGGGAGGTGACACAAAGAGTTAAAGTACATTAACAAAAAGCCGCCCTTGTAAAATGAAAAGATAAACACTATATACAGTGCAGCTGAAGAAGGTGATGGGTAGCTAGGTAAGATACGATAAGATAAGATATGACAAGATAAAATCTGATAAATAGACAAAAAATTGACATCAGTAAAAGTAAAAATAACTAAACATGTAATATAAACACAGGAAATAAAGAAATACAAATAAAATAAGAAAAGTTGAACCGTGTAAAGAGAATAAAGACAGAATATATCGCGTAAAAAGGCTTGATTCACTTATCATGTACAAGAAGCCAAGCTAGTCTGATTTCAGACAGCTCAAACTGACACAACAATTACACCAGTTCAGTTTTCGGCTCTGCGCTCCATCACTTCTCCTCCACCTGTAACCCGACGTGAAACGTGTCCCACCCTGCGCCGAGGAACAATGCGAACTCCTACCTGCGCCATTTGCATAATAAAACGTGTTACTGTCATTTGTTTGGGAAAATGTCTATTTCCGAAAGATGACACAACAAACAAGTGCCGACTTTGATGCGAGTCGCGGGGTGCGAGCTGGAGTCTGTTTAAAGTGCTGCGGGAGACGTACAGTGGGGATTAATACAAAACTAGAACAATGTGATATGCACGACTGAACCGCGTTTGTGATTCACTCCATCCTTGCACACCTCCCTTCAGGTGCCGAGAGGTTCTTTTGAAAGCGACTGTCAAGCTGTTGTCTGTGCAGGCAGCACACAGAGAGTTCAACCCGAAATCGGCACTCCGAGTTGCGCGGCGCTTGAATGGATGTGTGGCGCGGCTCCTCTCATCAAACCGCTTGTGAGACGTTCGAGACAACACGTTACGTTCATCAGTGTTGTGCTCAGACTAATTCCAGACATCATAATGTGAACCCGAATTATGCTTCATGGCACGGCTTCATGGGATATTGTTATTCATATTATTTATACAGCGTAATTAGACTGCGGGGGAAATAAGACTGGATATTGGAATACTTAAATTGTCAAATTACATTTCATGTCACTTAATGGGTATTAGGAATTCTATAACCAAAAAAAGCATAAACATCATTAGCAGCTAAACCTTCCCACCCAAATCCCTCTATCATGTCACCCAACAGATTCTGCCTCAATTAAATTAACACGCCCACTTAGCGACTGGTTTTAAGTTGTGGGTTGCTCATAAACCATTTCTTGTGATTACATTTGGCTTTATTTAGTTCTAATCCACTGTGTTTCAGCCCATGTTAGTATCAGAAGGTAACATTTTGAATATAAAGCTTTTCTTTATAATCTTCATTCTAATTGATATCAAAGAAATGCAAAGAAATAGAGATGGAGAAGAGCAAATAATTCTTTTGAGGAAAAGTAACAGTTTATCATCACATAAATATCTAAAGAGTTGTGTCACTAATCACGGAACATGGCCTCATTATTTCAGCTTGATGAGCTGCCACACCTGACAGAAATATGACATGAAAAACAAAAACAAAAGATTTGTGTTGAGAGGCTGATCAGCTCGTTCCCTCGGTGCCCGTAAGAAGACTTGCTTCATGGGCAACACAGTAGCTGCACCAGTGGGGGAAAAAAAAATCGAGTTCAAAGAAGTTGTCGTCTCACAAACTGGAATGAAGTGGTAAAACATTCAGTTTTATACGTGTTTCATCTCCGAGTTTAGTTGATGAAATGGAACCGCCACACATTTTGTTTTGCCTGCAGTGGGGAGGCAAAAGGTGAAACGAAGAAACACAAAGCAGGAAATAGAGAAAAAGGCACTTTCAGCATGGAGAGACAGTGTACTTTCAATCTCTGTCATGGTCACGATTTTGAAAAAAAAAATCCCCAAAGTTTCACCAAACACGGCGCCCCACGAGCCTTCACTTGCACTTGTGTATTCTCTTTGTAGTTATGCAACTCTGAAAAACTAAAAGCTAAGGGCTTGTGATAGAGTTACCGAAACTAAATTGTCATAAATATCCGGTGCTTACAAGATGATGGATTACATTCATCAGTGTGAGGCCTCTAATCTAATCTGGAGCTGCGTTCATCAAACTCCTCTCAGAGGAGGTGAGCTGATCTGGGATCACTAAATATGTCCTTGTTTTTCTTCCATTTTCGGCGTGATCTGAAGCTAAGAGTGATGTAAGATCAGCATGGGCACTTTGGAAATAATAGTCCTGATCTCATTTGTGCTCTGATGAGAGAGAAAGACTCAAGAACTGAACATCTCAACATGATATACGAAGGTTTAATGTTTTAGTTAAATGTGAATCCAAAAATTCACATAGATAGATAGATAGATAGATAGATAGATAGATAGATAGATAGATAGATAGATAGATAGATAGATAGATAGATAGATAGATAGATAGATAGATAGATAGATAGATAGATAGATAGATAGATAGATAGATAGATAGATAGATAGATAGATAGATAGATAGATAGATAGATAGATAGATAGATAGATAGATAGATAGATAGATAGAGAGATGAATAGAAAGATAGATAGATAGATAGATAGATAGATAGATAGATAGATAGATAGATAGATAGATAGATAGATAGATAGATAGATAGATAGATAGATAGATAGATAGATAGATAGATAGATAGATAGATAGATAGATAGATAGATAGATAGATAGATAGATAGATAGATAGATAGATAGATAGATAGATAGATAGATAGATAGATAGATGGATGGATGGATGGATGGATGGATGGATGGATGGATGGATGGATGGATGGATGGATGGATGGATGGAAGGATAGATATTCCATAGATTTTGTATTTCACCCATGTTCTTTGTAATACATGTGCCGCGCTGCACTTTACATGTCTATGAATTTACTACTGGATTTAGATTTTTTTCCTCTTCCTGCCAACACATAATGACACACTTTAGTTGTTAAGCCTGCCTTTCTGCATAAACCGGGGGGGCCACAGTCCTCGCACCAAATGACATGGGAGCATGAACTGCAGTGTAGTGTATTTCTTGTCTTCCGCCCGCCAGTACATTTGTTTTCATTAGCCGGGGTTGGTCAGCAGTCTGGGCCCTTGTGTCCAGTAATGGAGCGCACATCGCGGGCCCATTATAGACTCCCAGTGAAATAAATGATATATTGACCCTAAATATTCCACATTCTCGTGTCTGTGAACAGCTGTGTGCCGCCACACACACACACCAAACCTTATTGCACATCTTCTTCGGGGGAATATTCGAAGTACGTCATGCATCTCACTCACTGCATCCAGCAAAAAGGCATTCTACATGAGCCTAGTTGTATGTATTACAAAACGTTTCTTAAGGCGTTAAGAATTTGAACAAAAAGGCAACGTATCTGCTGAAGCGATCACTGATAATGTACAGCTGTAATGAAAACAAAGTATAACCAGAGGTGCAACACGGAGCATTTATAAAAAACACAGAGCCGGAGCTCCGTCGACGCCTCTCTGTATTGTGCAGTGAAACAGAACAGTACAGGAGAGCAAGTGATGCATGCGAGTCACAATTACTATTTCATTAAGGAGCTGCTGCCATTGGCAGGCGTTCTATGGCGTTGTGGCGAGGAGGCTGGCACGGCATCGGTGGGGGGTCACAAGGGTTTAGAGGGGGGGGTCTGAGGAAGAAGTGGGGGGGTGACGGCTGGGGAGGGAACCACGCTTTAATTTGGGTCATCTCCCAGTCTGCACAGGGGTCGGGTGACGGGCCCTCCTCTGTGCCTAATCTGAAAACACATATGTTGTGCTGGGTATCCACCTGAATTAATTGGCCTAATTATTCCTGATACAACAAGGCGGGGGAGTTGGATATGTAAAAGCATCTTTCGCAAAAAAATGGCCTGTACATTAGACTTACAGAGACTGATTGCTGTGGCACAAATGCACCGCGGAAGACGGAGGCTACCTGTCAAGATGATAGGGCAGCTCTTAATTGCTTTAAGAGGGGGGGAACATGCTGATTCTCTATGCTGGAGAGTGGAGTGTGGTTGTTGGGGTGGAGGGGATGGGGGTGGGGGGGGGTTACCACAGACACACACGCGCATACAACCCTTTGAAGCAGACAGGCGCCATGAGTCAAGGAGCTGCCTCGGAGGCCACACTGCAGCTCTCACGTGTCTCTCGTAGCAATTTTTCATACTTAACCAAATGGACAAACAAAAGCTAATCGGAAACCACAGGAAAAGTGACGGAGTTGTGGTCGAGGCAAAGAGTAAAAGGTGAAAACAATGCAACTGCTGATTTGAGGCGGTGAACTTTTGCTGTTGGGACAAATACTGACCGACTCCGAAGTACTTATTAGTTCACGTCTACTGCAAAATCAATCAATCACATGGTCACGATGAGAAATGTGAGTGGATATGGATCACAAATGGATTTAGTGTTGAGAGGAGAACATTTGCAATGTTGTTTAACGTGGTAAAAAAACAAGAAATGCGTGTACACGGCAGTAGAAAGACAACAAAAGGGTAAACAAGGGACAACCACGTTGCACAAATAGCAGGAATTATAGTTCATTACTGTTTATTTCTAAATTGCCTTCAGTAAACCAGGGCCACTTCAACCATCACAAAACCGCGGCGCTGATGGTAGCTAATTTTTGCAGGTGTTATACTGCACTTTATCCATCTCACTTTATGTGTAACTGGTTATGTTAATAGGATTTCAACCCAATTTATTCAAGTGCTGATCAATGACATGCAATCTCGGGCACTTCATGCATTATGTATTTTAATGGAACTCACTCGCTTTATAGCTGAATGGCTAAAGGTTAACAGTCCCAATAGGTGGGACTCCCTGAAGACTAATCTGAACTTCAAACACAGACTCGTTTTCTTTTTTTTCCCGTCCGCTTCACGAGGCAAAAGCGCACAACAACAGAAAAGTTGTTTTTATCACCACTTCTTATGGCTCATTGGGAGAAAGAAAGCGATTTATTACCCCACATCCTTTGCTCATATTAATGCGACTATAAATGCCCATAGACATTATACTCTCGGTAGGAAGTGAGGCAGAAAAAGAGGAGTTAGAGGTTGGGGAATTAGTGCGGAGGAATCTGGTGCCAGGGAGGGGAGAGAGGGAAAGAGGGAGGGTGGAAGAGGAAGAGAGGAATGTGTACGTGGGGTAGGAGTGAAATGAGGAGCGCGGAGGGAGTGGGGAAAGTGGAATAAAAATCTCAGACCAACAACAGAGATAGATATGTCAAATCTCCATAATTATGCTGCATGAAGTGGAATTTTGAGAGTGGAAAAGAAAGTCATTTCAGCAGAGATATCTTCAACTTCTCTCTCTCTCTCTTTCTCTTTTCTGCAGTTTACCATGGACAACAGTGAGGCGTCTCGGAGGGCCCCTGCCACTCCTTGCTCAATAAAGCTGGCATGCAATTCCCCAGATGAGAGTCCCACTGGAGTAAGTGGGGACTGGGAGGTGAAAACCCCTCCAGTGCCTACTAAATCTGGAAGTGGGAGACAGGAGGTCCTAGAGATATATCCAGTGAGGGTCACTTAGCAGTTTGTTTTCCCCACCTTATTGTCTCAGTCTAGAGATTTGCCTTTGGCAGCCCATGAGGTGACTTCTTATGCTTATAGACTCTGTATATTTTCTGTACATTACATTTTTTTTCTTCTGTATCCTTGGGAAATGGGAGCTACATGGAGGTGTAGGAGAATGCATTTTGAAGAGATGTAAAGATGAGATATGTGGTTATTTAGCAGCATTAAAAAGATGAAAATTAAATCTGGCTTCTTTGGGGCCTGAATGGACAAGCGCTGCAGTGAGCCTCACAGCTAGCCTGCATGATTATGGATTTCACTGCTGGGACATTTTACACTATTGCTAGGTAAACAAGCACGATTGCATGAATCAATTCAGAACAAGTTAATGGGAGCGAATTTGACGCGTGCAATCAAAATTTGGCTGCATTAGCTGCCATTATCATTCTGTCACTGTTTTAGTTTCACGTGGATGAAAGTGGATTAAGGGTAAGACGTACGATTGCCTGGGGAATAGGGGTATTTGTTGAGGCGAGGGGAAGCTTAAAGCTGTCAGAAAATCACTTAGTCGACAAAAGTTTCCAGTCAGAAACATGACGTATAACCTGTAAAGAAGCACTTGCCTTCAACACAGTCTGAACTGGGGCCAGCCGTTTTAACTGGCGCCATCAGTCTCCTCCAGGTAATGCAATTAGATGCCACTAATATCTTGGGATGCTCTTCAAACTGCAAATGCACTTTTGCTAAATAGCACACACTGTAATAACTAGTGACAGCACTCAAGGAGCCACAGTGAAAAAGCTTCTGCATGTGATTGGCTCAAGTAATTGCACACACCGAACGCTCCCAGTGATAGAATTTTATGAACGGAAACCAGATGTTATCTATATGTATGCAGGGCTTGTTTGCTTTGTTGCCAGGCAACGCAGCTCACCTTGGGTTAAAACATGCAAAGTTAATGTGTAAAATGGACACGGGCAATCCTAAAGGGCAATTGCACTTCTGTGGTCTATTTTCATCAAGTCACCCGGCTCACAACCCAGACTGCGGGAAATAACTATTTACGACTTAAATCTGCGATTCGGGCTGAGCACCCTGTGTCAGGCGTCGTGGAACTTTCTTTTTTTCTCCCAACGCTGGAGGGTAGATGTGTTTTGTTTTAGTTTAAAACAGCATTAAGGGAAATTATGCTCTCTGGGATTATGTCTACGCTTTGTCATTCATGTTTAAAACACAAACCGCCTCCAGTCGCTCCCGAGTTGCTCGGGGGAAGCTGTGGGGCTGTCAGACCATTGGTGGCTGTGCTCGCTATCTAGTCAAAGTCGCCCACACATGAGATGGAGACAAGCACCTTGCTCAACACACACAAACACACACACACACCCACAGTACAAATCCACATACTGTAAAGTGCGTCGAGAAAACTGCCTTAGGGCTACAAGCATGTGTAGTGTATCAACAAAAGTTCACTGTATCACCGTAATCTCAGGCTAAATCTCTTCACTTGACGGATTAACTGGAATATCCAAGAACACAATGCAACATAACTGAACAGGGCTGATCAGGAGCTGATAACGTGACTACGTATCCTGAGAAAAGATAGAGAGACAGAGACGGAGAGAACGAGATCTGCGTCTTGCTCCCACTATCCCCCTCCAGGCAACGTCAGGGTAAATCTTCCAAGGGATTATCCCAGCTACACAATGTTTTCTGTTCTGCCCATTGTATGTCTCTTTAAGCACAATTGATAAATTAGTTATTTATATTGTGGATGGATAAAAAGTCAAGCACAGGATTTTCTTGTGATTCATCTGGTTCGGGGGGGCATTACGAACCACGGTCGGCGTGTGTTCCGCCCCGTGCCAGACTCCACTGCGTACACATTCAGGAATCTGTATCACATTACAAATTGGAGTGCATAAATTGTAGCATGGCAAAGAAAGTATGTTTTCTTTTTATTACTTAATTGTACCTTGTGGATATGGTTTTCCAGTGCAGAAACCTCAGCTGCGTTTCCAAGTTAAAGGAAGGGCAGCGAGCCAGGAGGAGTTAGACAATCCTGAGCAGTTTGGAGCTGCTCTGGTTCCCTAGTTCTGGTTTGCCTGGCAGCTCAATGGGGGCCCGAGTCTTAAATGAGTTACACGTGGGATCAGATATCTCTGTGGGAACCCTCCTGCTTTTAATACAAGGTAAACTAATAGCTTCATTTATTTGCAATTAGAAAATAAATAAATAATAATATCATGATGTGAAACTCCCCACTTTCTACTTACTGGCAGCTCACTCTTCAATAGTTCATGAATTTTAATTCATTTCGCTGGTGAGGTCAATCCCCCAGTTGTGCAAATGACGAGAGAGTTTTAGTCAAATTGAATTACCCCCTCTGTGTCTCACCGGTCTCACCCCCTAGCATCCTAATTTCGCTCCTCCCTCTCCTCCTCCTATCTTCCCCTCATTTCCTCTCATTTTCTCGTCCTCCTTCCTTGTCTTACCCTCACCACAGCCTTATTTTCTTCACAGGCTGCCTCCAGACAGCAGTACGTCGCATGTCTGTCTTTTAACTCTGGTTGCCCCGAGCTCATGTAAATGACTTTGGCACTTGATGTTTGAAGAAAAAAGATGAAGTAAAAAAAAAAAAAATCCCTAAGTGCAAAATCAAACAGATAAGAGGCAGGAATTTTCACTTTGCTGAGGAATGTGTGTCTTGACATACACCGCCTTTTATGTTTTTCCTTTTAAAGTCGTCAAGGACAGTTAGTTTTGGAGGTATTCTAATCTCGCAAACGTTGAAGTGGCATGCATGGGTTTCGATTTCTGTGACATACAAAATACTTTTTAATGAGCCATCGAATAGAGGGATAACTGACATTGCTATGACTTCCACACTAAACCAAACTGATGTGTACAGGTGAGCCCTTGTGTTATCGCCCGGCTCCATATGTGCGGCCCTGCACCCCCGAAAAAGTCAGGAGAGTGATCATCCGCACGTAAGCAACCAACCAGTCATATAATAAAAAACCTGCTGGAGAGGAA
The DNA here is from genome assembly GCF_963576545.1 of Limanda limanda. Classification (NCBI taxonomy): domain Eukaryota; kingdom Metazoa; phylum Chordata; class Actinopteri; order Pleuronectiformes; family Pleuronectidae; genus Limanda; species Limanda limanda. Next base: position 14,637,176 of record NC_083645.1, on the reverse strand, counting down.
ATATCTCACACGCAAGTAAAGTCAGTTGCTCAATGCGTTTGATGCTATACGGCCACATGACCCACATTACACCAAGTCATTCAATGACCTCTGAGGCGTTATCTCCAAAAGTCAAACATGGCAGCATTACTGCCCGCCCCCACCCCCCCCCCTCCTTCTTGCCAAGGATGCCAGAAAATGTCTGACTTTGCAAAGATCCAGTCTTGCTGCATCTGCAAATTCACATTTTCAAGGTCAAATGTTGTATACGGGGAGATAATGTTGTTACAATAAATTATGGGAATACATTTCTAACAGAGTTCCAGCTGAATAAATCGATGGCTGAACAGTCCTCTGCAATAAAAAGGGAAGCAACCTCGCGACTGCTCCGCTACGGACGGCAGCAACTTTGACGTGATTTAGACGGAGCATCACGAACAAGAAGGCATAAGACTCTGTAGGAGTTGAGGTCAAAGGTTCAGCAATAATAATAATACAATTTAGAGTCTTAGATGTAAAAGGTTTAGAGGTTGTGGTCTGGCTTGTGATCCCTCTTAAAAACTGCCTTTAACTTCTGGTGTGGAGCACTTTGTCCTTGTCTGACCTGGCTCATCAGCAGTAAACCTATTAGAAAGAGAACACCAGATAACAAATACCACAGGATCATGCTGAGTATTCATCTTCTACGTTTGTCTGAGTGACAAAGCATTTCCTGGGGTGGTGTGGTGTCACCTTGCATGTGGCCATTGAGTAAGCACTAAAGATAATTCAAAATCAACTCCCTTAATCTCATTGATGATCTATTATAACTATCCATGAACATGTCCATCCACTGAATCCCACAGAGGCTTAATTGACGTTTACTGGGCCGAGGCACTGGCCTCCATTTCATCCCAGCGTGTGTCGAGGCCGTGAGACAAGCAGTTGTACATTGACAAGTGGATAAAACTCCATAACTTAACCAGAGAGACTGGACACCCCTGGCAATCTCTTTGTTGTGTCTAAAAATAGTGGGTCCCAGCGGCCTCACTTGGAAAAAAGCAGAGGCACACTTCATTATTTCATTATATCCCTCCACTCTGATTTACATGCACACCAGAGGAGGAGTAATTTTTATCTGAGCGTCATGGCTGCGGCGAGGAGATGTGTGCTGATCCCCAGCAGAATAGCAAGAGACAAAAACAAGCCAGCTATCCACTCACTGCATCCCGCCCTCAAGAGGCAGACATGATCTCATGTTATCCCTGTTTCCCTCCAAGCATTATGGCATGTGTGCATCTCGTCAATGAAACCTGGACGACAAAACTCAGCGTATCTACGCCGCCACCACGTTAAATAATGTATAAAGCTCGGGCCCGAGTAGAGTTAATTCTGAGACGAATCCAGTATTCGCTGTGGCGTCATCTTTTCTCATGCTTTCAGCATCACACTTGATCTTTTATTTTGCCTATATGTGATGCATACTTAAGCAACACATTTGCATACTCCCTAAGAAACTGTGTATGCATAATTCTTTATTCATCTTATTGCACTGAGTTGCTGCCATTGCACTGCATTACTGTGCACTTTCATTTATAGGTGCCATTGAACTACGTGTGACCCCAGTGTCTTCCCCTTTGTGGAGTCAGCACCCACGGCGAGCACATAGCAATACAGGACACATGAGTACCAGCATACTGTGCACCAGCCATTGATTACATTGTATATCACATTGTTGTCCAGTCTCAAACAAAAGAGGGTGACTGAGGTGTAAGAATGCATCTTCTAGCACAACAAGAGCAGGTTGCATCCATAAATTGATGGAAGAAATACACTTGGTTATTTGAGGAGTCACACTCATTGGTTTATAGAAATCTACCAGGAAGACCTTGTGTCCTGCATTAGGGAACAGCATGTTTTCTTGCATCTCCCAGGACAATACGATGCAAAAGAAATCAGGATCTATCCTTGTAGGTGTATTTAATCATCCTGACACTCTTCCCAAACATCTTATCAATGGCCAGTGTTTGCATTGAGGAGGAATCCCACAAAATACACCCAAAGGATTCGGAGACATTGGTCGATGTGAGTCACCGGGGGGTCAAACAAATGTGGTGTGTCTGGGTGACCTTAATCACTTCCAGGTTCATCCGAGCTCGGATTTCACTTGTGTGCCTTCTTTCAGGTCACTGCCTCAAAGTCAAAGTAGGGCACAGTCATTATCTGAGGGAGCATAACACAATCATCCACACAATACCATAAGGTCGGCGCAATTCGCTGAAGTGTTGTCCATTACCTCTGGGCTTGAACACATGTGTGCTCCATCACAAGCTGAGCCTGTCTGTGTGCGTGGAGCTAGGGTAATATATAGAGAATATGTCTGTAATACATGAGCAATTCTCCTAGATGCCTGGCTTTTTCTCTTCTGATGAAAAGAGAGAATATAGTCCCAATCACCACAAAACAGAAGCAGAGAGGAACTGAATTGGAGAGAAATTGTGGAAATGTCTTGATGTAGTCATGAGCTCTTAAAGTTATTATGGAAGCAGTTGAATTCTAGTCTTTTAGATTCTATCAGGACAAGGTACTGGAGGGTCCTGAATATCGTAAATTGAGTCACTGATATGATCAAGTCATACATGCAAAGGGGTATTAAAATGGGGCATCACAAGAAGTGTGTGAAAGGAACCAATTTCCCATCCGAATTCATGGTGCAGCATGTCGTGAAGCCTTCTCACTCCGTAACGACTGTCTGACCAGTCAAGCAACAAAAAAAGGTCCAAATCACACGTAATAATCTGCCTGACTGCTCTTGAGAAGGAGTTGATGCTCTTTTTTTTTTTTTAAGACTGCATGCACATAAATTCTTTATGGCCAACGCTGAATATTACGCATTATTTAAGAAGACTCTTCAAAAACAACCCTCATTCTATTATACTTGCATGTTCCTGGCTCTAATCATCCCTCCAGTTTATTGCAGAATATCATCTCTGACAGAATGCAAACAGTTATATTTCTAACTACTACCTACTGTATGTTCAAAGCAATGTGTTATTCAGGTAGAGAAAGTGGAGCGGCTCCTGATGGAGGAAAGCTATTAGGTCGAGTCTTGTTAAAGGCTTAGAGATGTTTGCTTTTGCTGCTGTGCAAGTTCATGCTGTGGTTTTGACTCAAAGAGTCGACAGTGTCTCTATACGGGTAAAGATGCAAGCCGTTAGAATGAGTTGCACACTATGTTACCGCTGACTAGCATTAGCTCTTTTGTGGTTCACCATTTATTATTCCCTGCTAATGGCTATGCCTTCTTTACCTCTCGTTTATATGTGACCAGCTTTCGTACACATCTGAAGCACATGGCACGCCGTATATTTTGATCGAACCATCACTTAAAAAGCCGAGCACGAACGTCAGGAAAAAAAATGTAATCACTGCAGTAATGACACAAAGACGTCATGCTGTGAATGCAGCTGCAACTACAACATGCAACGTCCCCGGCTCTCTTACAAATTGCTTCCAATGTAACCTGATATTCACGTTTCCTTCAAATGCTTGCCTCAGTCCTTTTTTTTTGTTTTCTTCTCCATGAATTCACTTTGAACTCTGTTGCTTGTCACTGGATGAAGTGAGAGCACACAAAGGAAAATCAATATGTTATTGTGTATGTGTGGATTAACTTCTCGGAGTGTGCATGTTTGAGCGAGATGCATTTGGGGCCTCTGCTTGTCTCTCGTGTTTCTAACCCAGATTGAGCCTGACAGCCACGTACAATATCTTGTTACACAGAACACACAGCTGCACAGAGAGAGAAAGGGGGGGGGGGGGGGCATGGAAAGCGTCGGTTTTAACAGACCTTTCTATACGTGCAAACCTTTACGCAGTCATCCCACTCATGCCATGCGGAACTCTAATTAGTCAATGGGCTGATCTCATTAGTCAAATGCTTTTGTTGCAGGTGTCCAGTCCGAGATGAGGAGATTGCCAGAGGCCTCAGGTTAGAGGGCGGGGCTTAGGAAACCAATCTAAACGACTTAATGGCTTATATGCAGCCATGCTTAGACGCCGCATGTAATCAGAGGTATTGCCTTTGCACGGTTACGACTGAGAAAGAAAATGACTGCATCTCATTGTCATGTTGAAATGATAATCGTTCGAATCTAGCAAAAGAATATACGTTAACAGCAGTATGGGCGATTTTACACTTTACTTTCCACACTTTACAAAGAGAAGGGGCTCGCCTCTATCTGCAGTCAGGAGAGGAAAGCACACTCACTGTCCGGTGCTGGAGTATTACAATTACCCTGGAGTAGATTTCCCGGGTTCATCGTGTTTGTGTGTGTCATCACATCGAGGAACAGGCTGCTTCAAACACAAGTACTTACAACATGGAGATATCGCCCATGGGATGTCTTCTCACAGCTGGATGTGGTTTGTCCACTGTGCCAGAAACACGGGGTGTTTGAAATGCAGTGATTAGTGCAGTGTCCAGTTAATTTGAACAGGGTTTTCCATGGGACTAATCGGGAATTAAGAGTCGACATCTACTTTAAATCGCTTTCTTTGCGCATTCGTGGGGGAATACTGTCAGGATAGAAAAAGGCAATTGTCTGCGGCCTCCCGATTATCCCCTGGAAAAGCCTATAATCTGGCTGAAAGTACTTAAAGAGTCAAGCAGGAAAATAAACAACATTGATTATCATCCCACTGTTCTTTTTTCCCCCCAAAGTGGACCTTGCTGAAAAAAGGGGGGGGTAGTTGGAGGCTAAGGTTGCGCCTTCCGCCGTCAGCGCCATCTGCTTGGGCAAATGTTAAGGCAGGCTAAATACCCCCTGAGTCCTCTGTTCAAACCAGATTATCAGCTATTCTAAGGAGGCGAACGTGCGTCTTATCGTCTCCCAATCTCTTTTACAAAAGCAAATCAAGAATTCAGTACGAGGATTATCAGGATTAAGGAGGACACAGACATGGCTCTCCTTGGCCAACGTCTTAACTTGTTGCCTTTCAGTCTGGCTACCTTCAGCATGCAAACACGCAACAACTGCATCCAGTCATGACATTGTCCTCAACAAGGGTTCATTTGTTTTTGCTGAAAGGATTCTTCCAGGAATAGTTTGTTCTAGCAATTTGATGTAATAATCGTCTGTACACAGCAACACAGGGTTCAAATGCATCGCATTTTGACTGTTGGGGACCAAATCCTTTTAAGCCTGCAGCTGAGTTACACTTCAGAAAAACACCTCTTCCCCACACAACACTGACAGCATCACACAGTGTGGAACAGTGACCCACAGTGGGACGTGGCTAGGTTTGAAAACTGCTTGTTTAAGCCAGAACCGAATGATAGATTGCTGCTCAGGTTTTCCACTGTTATGCCTGAAAGCAGGTCCAATGAGGGAACGCATTTCAATGCAAACAACCTCTGAGGGGGCTTCACCTTAGCAGCAGATGTCCGCAGAATGCAAATGCTCCACCAATGACCCGCGTGGTCACAAAACAAAAGAAAGAAAAAAGTGCTGCAAAAAAAACCTTGTATGCCTTCTCTTTGCTGTAGTTGTCTTCATTGGGGATTAGTGCTAAATCAAAACAAAGGTCGGAACCTTGTGATTACTACCAAGAGGGATGGGGTGGGGGTTGGGGGGGTCTCCTAAAGAATACTTGTAAAGCTGCCTTATCCCTGTTGTAACAACTGGAGTAACATACATTCAACAAAACAATCACACGCTAACAGAGCAACGCTGAAGCACCGGCAACTCTATCTCCAATATTTTTGTGTGATTGAGGGCATTATTAATCCTGCATGAGAGATCACGGTGGACGTCTCCACCTGAGATATTCTAAGTTAGACGGAGGCCCACCGGCGCTTTGCACACTCTCAGCAACTACTGCTTTAGATCACACTTTTAACAAGGAACAAACAATTGTACAAGCAATCGATGCTCCTCAGATCCGCGCTCCACAGTCACACCTCGTTTAATCAACAGAATTGTTTTCAATGAAAACAATCTCCGGGCTGTAGAGCTACTCAGTGTCTCAGAAAGAACCACTCGGCGGGCTTCCACACTGATTTGATTGTTGCACACACAAAGGTAGAAAGACCACCGCGGCTATGGGGGATGATTGAATTATTCAGTTTGGCAGAGATTTGGCATCAATTGTGTGGAGTGTTGCCTTGAGTGGAGTGCAACAGAAAGACAGCATCTTCTTGTTTCCTGCACCACTGCACAGCACATTCATAAATCGGGCCCTGCATAAACAGGCAGCATCGCTTCAGGACAACTTCACATCATAAACCGAACACGCTTGCTGCTTGGCTAATTGACCCACACCTCCCCATAGACTGTCTACACATTAAATGGCTTCAATTTGCATCATCAATATTTCTACATTCAAAAAACATATAATACAATACAATACAATACAAAATACATTCTTTTATTCCAAACCCGCAAAATACAAATTCCCTTTTTTTCTGTACTTAAAACCGCCTCATAAAGATAGAGATAAGCTAAAACTGTTATAAGCAGCTGCCAAAATCCCCATTCCCAGCTCATAAAAACCGGGCAAAACAAATCCATACAGGCTTTCAATAAGTGATTTTATACACGTTTAGAGAAATCAAACAAATCCACAGCGCTGCTAGGATTGCTCAATGCACTTTGCTTTTTGAAAGTTCACTGTGACAGCAACTACAGCGATCATTTAGTCCAAACGATCCGTGCTCCTGAACTGTCATTCTGTGCTACAGATAGTGATAATCTCAGCAGAGAATAAGGGCTGACTTGTAAATTCAATGTAATGTGATTTAAAACAAAAAGAATGGTTCTGCCGTCTCCATAGCTCCTTGGCAATATTATTCACACGGGTAACAAATATCTTTTAGTTTTATGTTACATTGGTCAGAGGGAATGAACTGATAACAGGGGGAAGGTAGCACTGAGGGAACCGACTTCATCCTCAAGGTTATGGAAAGTCACTGGACCGGCCGCGTCCACTTCTTTTTCCAGATTGGTCAACTTTAGATGTGGTCTCGGATTCATCTTTTGGAAGGGATAACCGTAGATGCTCGATAATTGCAGTGCACCCAAAGGTTTTGTATTACAGGAAACGGCAAGCTTTACTGAAGAAGCCTCCCGGCGCACTGAGAATGATAAGACGGAGAAAAGGAAGAAAGAAATACAATTAATGAAGACCATATGGATAGCCTCACCACCGCAGCAGAATGAATCGCTGCCTGTGTGCCAGCGTAAGATCATGTGTGTGGGTCTGTATAATTTTTCCATCTGCAGTCTTATCATTGCATTATCAAAGTAACTAGATGTAACTAGCTTCCTGGCCTGTTCGTTGAAAGCGATGCTGCATCCTCATAAATCACAAATCAATATGTCAGCTAAGAAAGAAAGGAAACTCGTCCCTCGGTGACGTATTGTAATACAACCTTTAAGAGTCATTTTATAGATGATAAAAATCACAGAAAACGCAATTGATGTGAGCTGACCAAAATCACAACTATATTTCTACTGGAGCAGAGGAGCAATAATGAAAATGGTCCAAAGACTTCTTCTGTTGCAAACCCCGAAAGGCTACTCTTTTTTCCCATCCCTTCTTTTACATCCTCCTTTTACACCGCGAAGCAGAAAAAAATCCATTTATCGCCTACACTATCTTCACAGGCAAATGTTAAGACTCATTATTGGTATCTTTTTGTTGGAGGTTTTTATTATTTATTTATGTATGGCTCATTTAAATCCATTCCATTTCCTAATTATGCATAACATGAGAAATCAAACCATAATTTATCTAGCTCAAAGAGATAAAAAGCTACCTTATGATCTACCCAAGCTCTCTGTTTTCAAGTAGGAACGAGGCATTTAGTAAGTTTACATTTATCTATTTATAGAACGCTGACATTTCTGCACCCGCTATATAAGAACGCTCCACTTGAGCGTGCACCGTTTCCTCAAATCACCAAGGACACTTTCCCCGAGGGAACTGATTAGCTCTTTCTCTGTTTTAAAATCCGAAGTAACTTTGATAAGCAATTAAACATTTTCTGTTGTCTCCACTCTGGCTTTGTTTTATGCCTTTCAAGTCTGTATTTTTGGATCAAATCCACATAAACACGGCGCAGCGCGATGTTAGAGCGGCAGTCTTTCTACCTCCCAGAATCAATCACCCTCTCAGATGTGTTAACGCCACGTGTTTGTGCACTGTTGTACATCATCAGAGCAGGGTTATTGTTATCAAATGATCATTATCAGCTCTAGTGGAGGGGGGGGGAACGAAGTTGTGCTGTGCCAAAAAAAGCTTCCTTCCTGCTGTTTTCTGTCTGTGAACTTCAAAGGATGTGCGCCCACCAAATTTCCATAACTTTTTATGTGTAATCTGTTCCTAATGAGCAATGTATATCCAAACCATTTCTTCATTCCTTTCTACTAGTCAAGGGTTGTATTGTAGAAGGAAAGGAGGAATGGGCAGTTTATTCTTCTCCTGTGGCAGAAGGAGCCAATTAATTGTGTCCGGCCCTACACAGCCGCATATGCTTCTACAGGCTAGAGTTTCTTCGACCTGTGCTATATGCTACCAGTTATCCATATATAAGAAAAAACAAATTATTATTCTACAATGTGTGTTTTTCCTCGTTTTAGCTCTCGCTGTTCTCGCCGGGCAGATCCAGTACAACGTGCGGAAAACTGAGCCGACTTGAGTGACAGCATTGAAAGCTCAAGAAAATGAATAAGAAGAGTCATCAAAATATTCAATACAATGCAAAAGACTTTAATAAATTTCAGAAGCGCACACATACATAAACAAAACATTTACAGTATTTCTGCACACTGGCAAATCAAAGTCAATTACAAAGATCATGTAAGGTGCATATTGTAATTCACATTGAATAAAAGTGAGGTTGTCGTGTCTCTTTACAAGGACAAAAAAAGCTTTCCCCATGTATGAGTGTTTTTTTTTTCTCTTTTCCCCAAAGATCAGGCAAATCTAATCATTACACAGTGCTAGGATGCTATGTATATTTAATACTGTGGCTCCTACGCAGTATTGAATACATTTGATACCATAATTACATTAATATACCTCCTTCAATAATAACAACCTGTCTCACAAAGAGGCAACATACATAGAATTAAAAGTGTTAAAATAGACATAGTCTGTAGAACCGTGACATATAGAGACTGGAACAAAATAACAATTAAAAAAAAAGGCTTTTGGTCTGTGCAGTAATTTTGTTTAAATACAGTATACATTGTCTCTCACAAGGGGGAACAACCCTGGTCCAGCCCATCTGTACATTTCAAATTGACTACACAGGCTATGTCCATTTTAATGACTCTAATTCTATGGTTATACGTATGTACTGTAAATGCCGGTTAGGCCTTACCTATCAAAGCAGTCTGTAGCTCACCAGTTAACAAGACTATAGGACAACAACGCTGCTAACCCATCAAGCCAGTTACTGGTGTATGCTGTGGAATATACTCAAATCAGAACACACTGAAACCATAGTGAATCTACTGGTGTAGAAGTAGTGAGGGCAAAACGATGCTCTGAACTAAAAGGGCTAAGAAGTAGTAGTTTCTGTCAAATGTTAACTTAATTGCTGTGTTTTAAACCGAAGCCAGGATTACCTTTTTTTTTTTTTTTTTCATTTTAGTGTTCAATTTTCTTCTCATCAGAAAAATTATTTTTGTCAGCGTAAATAAGTCTAGTCATTTTTGCTTAAGCCCACCAACCCATATTAAAGACTGCCTGAGGATTATTACTGCTCTTTTTTCTCCATCTGGAGTCATTTTAATATGGATCTCACAGGTTAAATCACTTCCGACTTAGGAATTGAAGGCGACACACAAAAGGTTAGGCTTAGTGCTCTTCAAATCTGCCCTACATAAACAGCTTTTGATTATAACCCCAGGAGTTAGTCCCTTGTGATTGTGGCTTAGCTCAAAGTATTAAACTTGTCCTACCATTCCTCCCAGTGTAATAACAGCATGGTGATCGGCAGCACAACTGTAAAGCACTACAAGCGTGGTCACATTGTGGGGCCCACGCATTATTCTGTACCATAAGCCACACTCGTCACTAACAACGCTATAAGTGGCCATGAAGAAAGTGGGGCAGAAAGAGGCAAAGGCTGACAGAACAGGGTTCACTGTACTAATGTAAGCCTACAGGTTGTAGACCTTGCAGCATAAAACACATTAGAAGTCATTAGTTCCATGAGCAAGCCCAGAAAGAGCAACGTCAAATGATACAAAAGTCAGAAAGTAAGAAAATAAAATGGCCACCAGGCAGTTTTTGAAAACAAGGCAAAGGAATGGAATCAATAAATATAAACACCATCAACTCTGTGATAGATATACATACATACATATAAACATACTTTACAGATCTACTGACTGTATTTGACACCTATTTTACAGAGTGGCTGCTGGAGTGGGACATTTTCCGAGGAGGATTCAGGGGCATACAGTTTCATCCTCACCGACACAGGTAAGTGGTAGCATAGGACTCAAAGCATTTCAAACTTCCAACAGATTCACAGGAGGAGCTTTGTCAAGTTTCAGGCAGGCAACATGAAGCGTCTCTCTTTTTCTGAGATTTTTTCCCCCTTCAACTCCATCTTTTTCTCTCGATTGTACGAAGAGGTGGGGTTTGAGGCTGTAGACAGCAAAGTACTTGTTTCACCTCTTCAGTTCTCGCCTTCCTCCTTTTCCTTCCTCTGCCCTCTCTTCCTCTCTTTCTCTCTCTCTCACACACTCAAACACACTCTCTCTTCTCCTCTTTTTCTCTCTTTAGGTAGTGGGAGCTAGAGATTGATTTTAATCCTGTGGGAGCGAGCTGTACCTGTGCCACAGAGTGTGCCATAGTGTGGTGGTTTCAGTGCCGTCTCCTGAAATATAGAGAGACAGACAGATATAGGGAGATTGTAGTTACAATATCATTGAGCTCTGAGCAGCCTAAGCCTCAGTCTTATCAGTGTGAGGCTACCCTGAACACTGAATAAGAGCAATCTCTGAAGAGAGTGTAGAAGATAAAGCAAAAAGGAAAAAAAGCATTCTTCAAGGCACGGCTGGCAATCACGTCATTATCTTGTCAGGTTTCCTTGAAGAATGCTACAGGTGTCACATGTTTGTGCATTTTCTCCTGTACTTATCAGAGCATGCAATCTCATCCAATTATCACTCCCAATTTGTTGTTTGTCTCCCACCACACTAGTGCAACACTCTTTGTGTCCCCTCGAAAAGCCATTTGGATCAATTTAGGCCCGCTCTTTCTTTCGGACCCTTGCCAGTGGGTCCTCTGATAGGTACAGAATATCATATTTGGCTGCTCCTCAGAAAGTTTGCAACACATCTGCCCGTCTATCTGCATCGGGAAGAATCTGAACTAGTAGCGCGTACATCAGCAAGGCACAGTGATTACAGATGCAATGACTCAACAGAAAAAGAATCAAATCATAAGAAAATGAAACCAAAGACGAAAACAATGACAATAAAATAAAGTTGCTAGATTTAATAATGGCATAAGATTTGATGAACAAGGATGGTTAGCCTTTTAAAATAATCACCCCCCCCCCCCTCGCTATGAGCCTACTTTGAGTCAGCACAAGCCCTTTGACCATAGGTGGCGTGTGGGAAAGGCCCTTGCCTTCACCCACACAAATGTATGACGAGAGGCAAAAAGTTTGTTCACTGCTGCCCTCGTAATCCAACGCATATTTTAGAGATAATACCATATATTGCATCATGAACACATATGATCGAACGGGTATTTAATCAAACTGTAATTGTATGCCTATGTGATTTTACACAACCGCATACAGCAGCGTCCCCACTACTGAATCATCGGTGGTTAGCTTCGTAAAGCAGTGACCCCTTCGTGCTCCGCGGCTACGGAATTATGGGCCAAACAAAAGAATGTATTAGCCTTTTCCAGCCTTGCATATTCATGGTGATGTCTGGGATCACTCAAGCAGGGTGATACTCGTTTGATCTGCCTCTGCTAAAACACACACTCTCACAAGAGCACCGCATCACCGGAGGCAGATTGACCTCATATATCACAGGTTGGGGGTTAAAAGAAAATGATGATATGCGTAAAAAAAAAATGGAGAAGAGACGGGAGTGGAGGGAAGGAGGTTTGCATGTGCAAATATGGCTCTCGCTGTATAATGAAGCCATATGGCGGCACAAATCTGTAGTCTCTGAAGTCTTTTTACAAGCTTTACTCTTTATCAGCTACATCTGTAGAGTCCCTGAAAACATTTTCTGTGACCTTCAGCCATAATCATCTCCTCCAGCGCGGCCCTCCCCGTTCATATTCCATGGGAGGGCTTTTTGTCGTCCCTTTTTTCCATTCTTTAAACTGCCTTACTTGTATGGGAGGGTGTGGGGCAACGACAGATCATCGCAGAGGCACTAAAGCACTGTCTGTCACTTTGAAGATCAAAAAAGGAAAAGGAGGCACCTGCCTATGATCTTTGATTCTGGACTCCTGGTATTCGGTTGGGACTCAAGAGAGACTGAATCGCTGCCCCTGACAAGACTAAATGCAGCTTTTGTTTTAGCAGCCACACTTGAAATGATCTGAACAAGATCTGGAGTGCTCAAATATGCTCCTACCTTGTCAGATAAAAGCAACAATCAATTGTTGTTCTTTAGGGCTTTGAAAATAGTATTTCTTCAAAGAGGCATGAAGATCAAATCAGGGATAGTAAAAAAAAGATATACTAGACTGCTGGTCAACTATTGTCACATCTATTTGGAACCTGAAAACGCCACTAACCCGAGGATACTACGTGACATCACTGATAATCTTAAAGGACGGCTGCCTTTTTTATTCTTCCTTATCAGCCTCATTCGAAACCTAATTACAGTGATTTTAATCATACTGTAGTACGAGTGATTAACCCTTTAGTGCATTTAATTAACCTTTGCAGCCACCAACTCTCACCAGGCAAAGCTTCATGCTATTTTTTTCCATGACACATGCTTTAAATAAGCACACTTAAAGCTAGTGGGAAATCTAATGTCTAAAGTGGGAGGCATCACTTTGTCAGTCGCTCGAGGGGACAGAACATTTTTGATGTATTATCAGCTCACTGAAGATATGGTTAGTGAGTAGAACCAATGAGGACAGATTGTTCTCGATAATGCTGCAAGTGTGTGACACAAAACTACGAGACGATTACGAATGTTAAGCCTGACCTCTCTCTCCGAGCAATGAATAAAAAATACGTAAAATACGATCAGATACAAACATAGCCTGATGTTTACTAATCATATATTCATTGATTTTAAATTCTTCGCTCAAAAATACTCCACTCTGATTAGCAACATAAGCGAAAATCAATTTGAGTCCCTGATGCATAAAATTTATAACGGATAATAATTCAGAATGGTAGAGCGCAGACTGAATATTTCTGCATATTACCGGGCAGTCACTACCAGTACGAGGGGAAAATCATTCTGACAAGTCGTCAGTGTGTCGTACAAACACATTATGAATTAAATCTTTGGTACCAAAGACATGTAGTAGGCTTACGCATAAAGTACCGTGGCAGAGCATAGCTTTTAACCAGGGTTTCAAATAAAAGGTGGATAAAGGGGATGACTATCAACTCTGTGTGGGTGTCTCCATAAATTATCCACGAGCACAATACTACACGGGATCAACAGCCATTTACGAAACTGTGCCATGAGGAATTTCTTGCTAGATGTCACACAGAAGCGCACTGGGAGCAAAGAGGCAGAAATGAAGCAAAGATCTGAAAGCTGTGTGCAATATGAGGCTAGACGCAAACAAAAGCAAGTACCTCATCAAACAAAATCAATAATTGATGCAATATCATGAAATTGACCCAGAATCGGATGAATGGCAGTTGTGATAATTATGATCAAAAGAGTAACAAAAAATGAAAGCCAGTGCAACCAAGCAACAACCAAAAGTCCCCAAATCATAAAAGAAACAAAATGGAGAAACAAAAACAGAAATTGTTGCAAAATCAACTGAATGTTTGACATTGAGTGAAAACTATGGCAGAACACATATCAGTGGGAATAAATTGCAATCGTGTGCGCTGACTAGTCAGCCATGATTCAATCCATTGTTCTGGAGAAAGCATATCAAATATCAACATGTATGTACTCTGTCATGCACTAGGGATACAATTATTGTCTCTATGTCCTCTCTTACACAAACTGCCACACACCACAGATGCAAACTCGTGTTGTGATGTCATCGCACCCTCTCCTTTGTGAGCTAATTCACAGAATGTAAAGAATTGTGTATCCACGTGTGTCGTTTATAACAATAATTGGAGTCATTAAAGTGGAGCATTTATGGGCTAAATGCAACGTCGCCCTGGCAGGATTTTTTATGGACTACTGCTCCCTTGGTGTTTAAGTATATTGGTCTCAAGGCTCTGCATCACCTTGATCCCTGTGACCCCCTCCCCGCCCAAAGCAGTACTCAGTCTTCCCCATGGCGCTCTGCTCTGGCTGTCAGCACCGAGCAAGGCCACCTCTCCTTACCTCTGATTTACATTTATTTCCCTCGCCAGCTTTTATTTATTGGGGCACTTCGCATTTGGCACATATCTCTTAGGGAATCATAAGTCCTTAGCTGTACCTTGGCATTCGCATGGGCCTCTCTCCTACAAAACCTCTCAGGCCCATGGAAGCAAGTATATATTGGGAGGACAGAAGCCATAAAAAGTGGAATTGTTTATCGACATGTTTTACCATGTCAAAAGCAATTTTTTGTTCTTTTTTTTGTGCTGTAGCCTGCACACTTCTTTTTTTTTTTTGCCTAAATGCATACCTGATAAGGTGAGTAGCCTTTGTCACTCTGGCTGCCACATTCTTTTTTTCATGGCTTGTTTAATGTGTCAGTCAAATATAGTAGCACACGGGTTCATTCGCCCTTGACCTTGAATACATCAGTGGAGTTCAAACACTGCTGCCGATCCCTGGCTCCTCTAAATCACACTACATGGCCACCAACCACTCATACTGATATTTAAAAGAGCTTGCCATCATAACTGCATTGCTGCGATAACCAAGCTTTTGAATAAGAAATTAACCTGGAAAAATAGTTTTGTAAAAGATTATGAGATTTAAGTTGCTTATAAAAGAGGGTGAACACATAAATAAAAAAATAATCAGGACAGAGAAATGTTCTATCCTCTAATTACGACAAATTATGTTTCTTTCGTTTTTTGTTGCAAGTCTTGAACTCACTGACTTTTAAGTGCAAATGACATTCATGTAGACATGGTCATGGTCTATGTGGGAATATCCCCCGGCTCCATGCTGCCACCCTCCCCCTTTCACATCGCCTACCATGGGACAGCAAGGGAAGTGTGAGTGGGGACTAGTGTGGGTGGGTTTAAAAAGGAAGTCGTGAATTACCTGTCGGGTGGTGATTTGCCCCGCAGTCTTGAATCCCCCCTGACAGCTGCACTCTGAGACACTGTATGGGTCGGAGCTAGTCGATGAGCACTTGGACAGTGAGTCGCAGCCCACTACGAACGTGTTGTCCAAGGGGAGCTCCTGGATCACGTGGTGTTTCTTGGGGGCCACTGGAGTCTCCGGTTTGATTTGAAATGTAGGTTGAGGGGACGCTGACTTGTAATGCTTGGCTAAGTCTGGGCTGTCGGGTTTGAAGGTGGTAGGCGTGGTGGCCCAGTTGTACTTCCCCATGGTTTGCTCCTCTAGCTCCACAGGGAGATCCAGTGTACCATTAACATGCTCATGGCTAGGGTCATCGTGCTTGGATTCATCTATGGTCACAAAGTTCAGGAGGAGGCTCTTGGGGGATCGCTTCTTTCTCTTCTTCTTCTTCTTGATCTGACGGTTCTCTTGGTTGGGTGACACCCACTCACCACTCTGCTTGCCCTTCTGCACCACCTTGTGTCTGGGTGTCTGCCGGCAGCGCACCAAGGCAGTCACAAAAATCACCAAGATAACAGTCATGGTCCCTGCTATGATAGCTATGACAACAATCACATATCCATTGGCTTGAGGTGTTACCTCACTGTCCCCAATGTTACGGTCCAAGGGTGTCTCCATACTTTTTCGCAGCTGCTCTTGAATGAAGGTGGCATTTGACACAGTGTCATTGACAAATAAGTGAATAAGTGCGATAGCCTGTAATGACTCAGGCTGGCCTAGATCTTTCACCTTGACAACAAGCCTATGCAGCCCCTGATCGGCTGTCAGTATTTTCTCCTGCAGTGTTATGTTACCGGTTGTTTTGTCGATGGCAAAGAGACCTCGAGGAGAGACCCTAGATGTGATGATGATGCTGCTGATAATACTGTACTGCAGCTCAGCATTCATACCTGTGTCATTGTCAATGGCAAACACCCTGGTGACCACAGCGCCAGGGGTGACGGTGGTTCGCACTAGGTCATACGAGTAATTGGAGGATGGGATGACGAACACAGGGCGATTGTCATTTACGTCCACTACATTGATCGTGACCTTGGCATAGGAGGAGCTTGGAGGGTGGCCTCCATCTACTGCCTTGACCATAAATGTGTAGGAACTTTGCTGCTCCCTATCAAAGGTGATATTGGGCTTGATCACACCAGTTTGAGGGTCGATGATGAAATTATCTTTGCCGTTCAAAATGGACAGAGTTATGACAGCATTATCTCCTGCATCTGAATCCGTCACTGTGATTAAGCCCACAGTTCCAAAGAGAGGCAGGTTCTCAGGCACATAGAAGTTGTACTCGGGATGTGTGAAAGCTGGACTGTTGTCATTAAGGTCCTGGACGATTAGCCTGACAGTGACATTGCTCTGTAGGAAAGTGGAGCCATTGTCCCTCGCTATGACAGTGAATGAGTACCTCTCCTGCTTCTCTCTGTCCAGTCGTTTGCCAACAGAGAGGATTCCTGACCGTCTGTCTATGTTAAACCCATCAGGTGTGTCAGGGCCAAGAGTATAAATAATCTCAGCATTGCGTCCGCTGTCTGCATCAGTGGCACTTATTTTTATTAACTGTGTAGAGGGGTCATTGTTCTCCGGTATGGAAAGTTGGATTTCCGGCTGGGGGAAGATGGGTGCATTGTCATTCTCATCCTTGACTTTAATTAAAACCATAGCTGAAGTGTTCAAAGGGGGCGTCCCCCTATCCGAGGCCACTATCTTAATTGCATATTCTCGTGTCGTCTCGTAATCTAGCGGGGCAGCTGTCTCTAGTAGGAACTGATCATTAAAGACAGGCTTCAACCGGAATGGAACATCATGGTCAGTGTAGCAAGCTACTTTACCAAACAGATCTGCATCCTTGTCAGTTACAGTAATCAGGGCTATTTTGGTGTTGAGAGGAGCATTCTCAGACAACAGAACAGTCCCATTAACCAGGTTGATAATGTAGCGAGTGTCTATGGAGGGAACATTGTCATTTACGTCTGTTACATTAACAGTCACTGTGGCTCTGGAGGGGGTAGAGCTGCCATCGCTGGCCAGGACAATGAGTTTATGAACAGGAGTTACCTCCCGGTCCAGTTGCTGCTTCACAGTGATCAGTCCTGTAGAGCTGTCAATAGCAAAATTACGTTTGGTGGAGGCAGAGATCTGGTTGCTGAAGGAAAAGTGGATCTGTGCATTAGAACCCAGGTCGGCATCTGAGGCATGGAGCTGAGCAACTGATGTTCCCATGGGGGCATTCTCTGGTACCGTGACCTCCAGCTCACTGTCCTTGAAGATGGGGCGATTATCATTGACATCAGAGATGGTGACTTGGAGAATGGCGGTGCTGGACTTGGGAGGATTTCCACCATCTTCTACCTTTATCTTCATGACAAACGTGTCCTTCTGCTCCCGGTCCAGGTTCTGCTGAACGATGAGCTGTGGCCACTTGTCACCTTCGGGGGTCTCAATGATGTCCAAGCCAAACTCGCTGACACTCTGCAAAGAAAAAACACATTTTCACTTAGCTTGATTTTTTTTTGTTTCACATAATAACAATATCTGAACTCCAGACATTGTTTAATTAACAAACTTATGGTCATTAAATAACCTATTAGATTTGCCAGTTTATTTACCTCATATATCCAGTCTCTAAAGATAGAGAGTGTCATAAGTTGAGCAAATAATAAAGGCCTCTATATGAACAGACTGACATATCAATTCCATGAGTAAGAAGACCATATTTTCTCCCAGGTAATAACAAAGGAAGGTACAGTGATAAACTCTTTGTTCTTGGTGATTTGTTTGTTCTTTGAGTGTGGATTTCTTTTCAGCAGTTTTCGAAAGCCGAACAGCCTGTTGAGATATTTCCTCAGGCTACTCGGGTTCATTTGTAGTCCTTCTTCGGATCAGGCTTTTAGGCAGTGATGAATGTCAAGAGCAAATTAAACAGCCCAGGATATTCTTGAACAAGGCAGCTGGTTCTTGGCTTTGCTGTGCTCATCCCAGCTGGGTGCCTATACTAATGTAAAGCATTTTCAAAAATACTAATCATCAGCTAGTTTTAAAGTTTATATTTCTTACATACACTACAAAGCACATGGACCAGAAAATTACCAAATGTCAGTAAATTGATCTTTCTAAAAAAATGGGCAAATAACCATGCTCTGAATAAATTGTAAATTGCATATCTTACGATTGCCCTCCGGGGATATTTGCTTGTATAGTCTCCTCATCATACCTTCAATAGAATATAATTCACTCTTACATTCTCACTACCCTCCTTCCTTGCATTAAGTTAGAATAGAGCAGGCAGCTTTGTAACATTTTAACTTCAGTATGGTGAGAGAGACAGTTGGAAATGGAGACACACCAATAAGCTCATATATATATATACGCTACAAGACCAGATCAACACAGATTAAGAGTAGGAGAGTGAAAAATCCTGCCTATTAGAGGGATTTTTGCTCGAGAAGTGCTAAATCTAGGCAAAAGTAAAGCCGAAGGAAAATGAAAACAAATGCATAAGTAATCCCCATGAGAAACCAGAGGAGCTGGCAGTGGCTGTTATGAGTAATTGCCTTCCACGCAAAAAAAACTAGCACTAATATTTACAATTGCAGATAGAGTATGGCATGGATCCATACAAGTTTTCAAATTAGAAGAGAGGGGATGTAAATGAAGGACGAGAGAGGGAAAGAGAAACAAGCGGCAGAAACAGAGAGGAAGAGAGAGAAGGGGGAGGGAATAAGAAGAAGATCAAGCCCATGAATGAGCTGCATGCACATTATGAAACAAAGAAGCCCTTTGAAGCTCTTTCAGTCAGAAGCAGTTTCATGGTAAAACAAGAAAAAGCATCCTATTTGAAGCGATAAGCTCCGTGCTGCACATAATGTTGGAAAAGATTACTCTGTCTAGGCACAGCTATCAAATGAGATTAAGATATATACATTCTCCATGTTCAAGGGAGGAACATTTCAACCAAATTGTGAGCATAAGAGTCCTCGGTAGGTTTCACAATCCAGAGCCGCCCTTGTGCCAACACAGTGTTGTAGCCGACAGAAGCAAACGTGCAGCTGCAGCATGTAAATTATTGTGTACTCTGAAAAATTGCTTGCCGAGGGAATGTTGTCAACATGTCAGTGATTGACAGAACTACTTAAAACGGCAAACACTGCAGCACTGATCTTTCAGACCCTATTTTGTGATCTTATGGCAAGCATAAGTCACGTAGGGATAAGCAGATATGTTAAATAAAGCTATGTGTGAAAACAAAAATAAAATGCCTCATGGTTGAACAGTGCTCGATCCCATGCCGAACTATCTCTGTCATAACTGAAAGGTCCAAGGCAACAGTCTGGGGGATCTGTTACGAGGCACGGCTCCATCTGCACAGAGCTGCTCAATCCTTGGTTGTTTGAATAGCTCACAGATTCAGCACAGTAGCTGAGTAGCTGAACACTGATATTTGGCAAAGCCTGATGTTAATAGCAGGATGTGGAGTTTGGATGTGTCAGAGGGAATGCTGCACAATGATTTATGGGCCTGCATTTCTTCTATGCTTTTTTCTTCGTTTCACACAATTTTACAACTGACAAGACAGCGCTCAGTGCATTTCAATAAGAAGAGAGCTATCTCTCAGGCTGCGCATCCTTCTGAATGCAGAATTAGTCTGGTGGATTGCGATCAAATCTAGGGCAAGCTAAGAAAAGGCCAAATACTAGCATGAATCACTCACTGGAAACCCTAAGGCTTAGCAAAGTTCTCTAAATGGCTAAGTGTGCATTTTACCATGCCTCACTCATTAAGCACATGTGCACTGAACAGGTACGTTTTCTTGAACTTCCATGACTCACCATTCATTTCACATCAAAGGGCCAAAGGTCTCCTTGGTGATCAGAGTGGGAGTTGGGCACCGTACGTGGGATGTGTGTGGAACACGATCTAATCAGAGCTGGATATGAAAATGACGGAGGGACACTGACAGAAGCAGGGGTGGCTGTTGATGAGAGAGAGACGACTCTCAACCTCATTCTGCAGACAGTGCCTCAGATTATCAGTGGATGCATCTTTCAGTCAAGTTGACGACCTTATTAAAACTCAGAGGAGACTGAGATTGGGTTGTGAATATATCAGGAACACTGTAGTCACGGTGATGCTCACGGATGGGGCTAACTGGGGACAGCTATTCATCACAAGCTATAGCGGCTCTTTATAATGCTGATAGAGACTCACCCTCTCCCTGTGTTTTTCCTTCCCCATTTTTTTTCCCTCCAAACCTTATTCACTTTTGCCCCTGGCCATGATCTCATGCATAGAATTAAGACAAAAGGAAGGAATTGCCTTTTTTGTCAAACCCTAAAAGAGGATAATGTGTCAAAATAAGATGCTAATGAAAACTGGAAATGCTTGACAGCGAGCTCGCTGCCCAAAAATCCTATTCACAGCCTATAGGCAGCATGCAGTGCATTAATCAAATTTATGTGCTACTTGGCAATGGTGCTTGAATAAATTTTGCAGATGCAAAGTTAGAATCAGCTTCTGAATAAACTTCAAGTTCAGTCTTTGAGTACCAGCGAAGACCACTTCACCCACTCGAGAAATTTAGGTACATTTTGAGATAGACACATAGCAAATGAGTTGGTTGCAAAATGCCAGAGAAAGAGAAAAGGTAGGTGGTTAAAGTTTGAAAGGAAAAGCCTTCCACTGCCTGACCAAACTGCAGACATCCACTTTATTATCCACTTTATCAAGGAGACATAGCCAGGCCAGTAGCAGACCACAGCTCCTTACAAACTTGAACAAGATGCCCACTATACACGTGTCTGAAGAGAGTGACATAAGTTGGATTTCTGTAATTTTGATGTTTCATAACTCATACATCACTGAACTAAGAAAGGTGGCCATCCAATAAAAACAATGGCAAACTCTCCTTTAGTCCTAGGTGCATGTTTCTGTGTTGGCCTCTGAGTTATCCTGTGAATATGTAAAGTGATCAGATCTGCTTTCAAGGGAGATCCTCCTCCATCCATGCATGTGATTGCTTTCTCTGACCTTGACCATTTCTTAGGTGCCTTCTCTGCAGTTCAGATGACGTAACACATCGCTGCACAGCACTGATGGCAAAGTTTCACTCAAAGTGTAATTACCAGTCATTACGCGTGGCACACTGTGTAGGATGAGATTACCTGTTGTCCCTCTTCGCGTTGGAAAAGGACAAAGTTGAACAAAACGAGGCTACCGCGTTTATTTAACTTGTTCTGTATGTTGACAACTCAGGCATGCTACATATGGAGTGGCTCACTTGGCTACGCTGTGGTAGCAATTTCAGCAAAGTGCCCTGTGTAACACAAAAAAACTGGGCAAACTATCATTGTCAGGGAGCTTCTGAGAGAAATCTCCCAGGACCAAACAAAGATAGTCTAAGGGTGGCTTAAGGGCCGAGAGTTATTCTAGGAAATGCTTGCACACTCCCTCCCCTCTAAACCCTCCGCTTTCTACTGCACTTTTGAAAATAAAAGACACCAAAAGGTTGAAAATGTTGCTGGCTCCCATAATGTTCCTCCCTGTGTTTTACTCATATGGAGCCTGGAACACAAGGAAATTAATCTCGAGTACAATGAGAATATAATGAGAAGAAGTGAATCAGAGACACAGTGCCAAGGACGCTCTTAGAGGAATTTCCTGCAAAAGATAATACAACCGCCGCCTCTGCAAGGAGTTAGAAAGCTGTATATTGTGAAAAGGGCAGGAAAAATGATTGCGGATGATCATCATAATGAGCAGAGCATTTGGTTGGTGATTTTCCCGGTGTGAACAATTCAGGACACGGCGCTGGAGAGGCCTCGGTAGTGGAGCGACTCTTTAAAAATGCAAATCAGTATTCAAGGCACACGGCCACGATTCTGCTCATTCCAACCCCATGTTAACTTCATCTGAGACTACAGGATGGATTTGTCATCTCTGTCTCGCACCGTGCGCTCGGTTCCAGTAACCTTCCTTTATTTATTATGTTTAGGATTTCCCCTAGAGTACTTGCATCTCCCTCTTTAATTACACTTCATTTGTAAGGGCTCGTGTCACCTCTAATACTCGTCTATCCACAAAGCAAAGAGTGTTGTCTAGACTATAAATGAAGAGCGCATGATATTATCCTACATTTCTGGGTTTAGGGCTGACTCCATTAGGCAGCAGAGAATATTGCTCTGCAGTTTAATAGTGCATCAATTAGATGATGAAGAAAAGCTTTTGCTAGTGCTGCATGAGACACCTATTAGCATAATATAGTGCATTCCTTCTCTTTTGCTTTAATCTACGATGTTCAGCACATTCAACCTGTTGCTGGAAATTGGACATGGAGTGTGTGCTGTGTCTGCACTTTCCTCTGCGTGTTTTCTGATATTATTGTACTTGGTGAAAAGCCCCCTTTCTTTACAGTCTTCTTTTATAAAGACAGAAAGCATATGGAAAATATCACTAGCTGGTACAAAATAATGTAAGCATATTCCACTTTATGAAAAAGTAGGTCATATCTTCAATCCAGATTCAAAATTAACAGCACCAAGAGCAGGTTTATAGAGGAAGCTATAATGCAGAAGGTGAATTTTATTTAAAACCATATGGGATGAAAAGAAATGGCAAAAGAAAAAATGATGTGTGAACTCAAAAAAGCCAGCTATTCAGACCTGTTGTAAACAGATGGCACTCTGCAGACTAAAATACTGCTTGCATTGGAGACAGGCATCTGTTTGTTTGGAAAAAGAAATGCTCTACTATCTGTCCCATTTTATATCTTTCTAATTGTTTCTCCAAGACATAGATAGCTACACTAGTGTTTGTTTTAAATTTATGGCAGTAAATGTTCCTCTCTTGGATTTTCAAAAAAAGGCAATTTATTCCACAGTGAAAAAAACCCCCCTCTTTAATCTATTAAGTAAAAAAAAAAAGCTAACCAGTAAGATGAGGCTTGTTCCAGTGTTATAAAGCCTCAGGCTTTATCTTTCACTATCAAAATCTATCACTCGTTCACTATTGAACTAAATTAATTTGCACAAGATGGCTTTTAATTTAGACATGAGATTGCGGACATACAGTAATAGCCTCTTATCAACTTCAATTTTATTGGCGTGAGCATTTAATAGTCTTTACATAGAAATTCAGCTTCAGTTTCATAGACTTTTTTATTTATTTAGTAGTCAAAGCTGACAAATGAGCAAATAATTAATTAAAGAAACAGGTATATAAAAGAGTAATTATTGTTATGCACTCAGATGCTGTAGCAGGAGGGATGTTGGATAAACCACATTCGTGTTTATATGAGAACTAAGGAGAACTAATTTGGAAATGGGCTGACGAAACAGTTTCGTCAGTTTTTATGTCTTTTGTTATGTGTTTTTTTTAAGCCTCTTTAAACAAACCTGATCAAAAAGGTAATAACTAAATCTACTCTGAACCATGCACCTTTACAATACTGCTTATTTTCTTCCAATCAGTTGCAGTTTTCATGAAAGCACACACTAAAAACCGTAGTTTTTACAACTAATTTCAAACCCATGTATCTGTATATATATATAAAATAGACCCCTGAATAAGATAACAGTTATTACTCCTGGCGAAAACAACAGTACCTCTCCTCTCCATATTCTTTTATATGATAAAGATGAAGAGGAAGAGATCCTCACCTTGACCAGTTCGTAGTGTTGGATCCCATTGATCCCTACATCAGGGTCAAATGCCGAGGGCACTGGGTATCGGGTGTTGATAGCGGTGTTCTCCGGAATTGAGATGTTTATTACAGTGGACTGGAAGAGGGGCGCGTTGTCATTCACATCCTCGATCAGGAAGCGGATCTTGACCAATCGGAAGATCTCGTCCGGCAGCACGGCCACCTCAATCTCATAGTAGCAGCGTTTCTCTGCGAAGACCCCCGAGCAAAGCTTCTCCCGGTCTATTCTGTGATTGGTGGTAAAGATCTCCCCTGTGTTGGCCTCCACTCTCACCAGAGGCACGTCACCTGTCTTGTACACAGGCTTGAACTGCAGCGGCGAGGAGAGCCGGATGTTGGGGTCCAAGTTGAGGTCCAGGTCCTTGCGCAGGTTGCCGATGCGGACGTTCTCTGGCTGCTCCTCCTTCACCGTATAGTCCTTCTCCTGGGCCCAGCATAGCAAGACCCCACAGGCGAGCAAGACCCCCAGCACCTGAGCCTGACTTGTTAAGTCCATACTCGAGAGCGGATGGGAGCTTCACTTTTACAGCAGCAATTCTGTCGCGAGAGACAGAAAAAGAAAGAACACACAATGTCAGTGAGAAGATTACACGGCATTCAAGTTCTGCTGTAATTAGTTTTACCTTTCCTCGACAGAGAGTTTTCAACTTGACCTATTCATCCTAACTAGCCATGAGCCCACATCCTCCCAATGTCTTTGTGAGCAAATTAAGGTTAGTTTTACACAATTAACCTCCGATGACATCCACTGAGCAAGCGGACACGTAAAGGTTGGCAGTTCACATATTCCATCAATCCATTTCATCGCTGTAATGAAGCATTTCATTTTCTTTTTATTGAGAAGTATGAACGCAGTTGAGTTCAGTGTTGCGATAAAATAGTCGGCTCTGAGAGCTTGTTCACACTCAGCTACTGCGCAGAGAGGGGAAAAAAAATGGGACACAAGAGAAAAACTTGATTCATTTCTGAGTCTTTGTGAGTCAATGTGGTGCGATGGTGTCCTCATAAACGGCACATCACACACAGACCTCAGCTGATCTGGAGACGGCTTAACCGAACCCTGAGCGCTGGTGCCGCCATGCATGAGCACACACAGGCAGTCGTAACCGTTTGACAGCAACTATTAATGGGCAACCTCATTTGCGCTTAATGTAAACAATTGAGCTGGCAAATGTTGTCATGAACGCCCATGTGTGTAAACATAAACGGCCTGATAAGAGCACTGTTTAAAGTGACTCTGGTGGAAGGAGAGGATGATGTGGAATTATTTATTGTGCAAGCTGCCATCAATCAAATTAGTGAAATTTAATCATCAACTTCATTTCATCCTGACAAATGAGCCTCTTTCCAACAACAAATTATAAACAGCACCCACTTCTGCCTAGGATAAACTCTTACCAGTAAATCCAGTGCACATGAATTTAACATCACTGAACATTATTCTTTAATTGGTGTCAATTCATTTGATGCTGCTGTTCTACAAAATATTTAACTGTTCTCTATGTGCCAAAGCTTGCCAAAGGGCAGGAGCCCCAATTGCCAAAACCCAAATAGGTCATTGGAAGACGATGAAGGAGTCTCACTCTGCAATGTCTTCGTTGCCAGTACATGCTAGCATGACATATTGACTGTTTTCAACCAGTTGATTAGTAGGTTGCTGAGTCATTCAAGGGTACTCACTTCATGTGGTTAGCTCACTTTTTGGCGTATTTGTTCATTTAATCCATTCTTGGAAATAGTAAATAAATGGAAGTTCCATTATTTCCACCACACTTTCAATGGTCTCTGTCAATGGTTGGCCACACAGGCTGTAATGGGCTTTTGACAGAATGGTGGTAAAGCAGTGTAATTAGTATATCAGGATAAGTATATGTTTGTTCAGAGTAGTTTCGCTGTAAAATGAAATAATTTCATTACTAGTCTTTACATTGTTTCTGGTGTGCAATGACATATCCAGATAACCCCCCAATGCTATGTTCACTCTTTGTAATAATACCGGCTCCCAGAGTGTATTCTAGAGCAATATTTTTAACGACTAATATAATTTCATTGCTCATATCCCATTGTGTGTTTACATCCGCCAAACCCCTGAGTGTTTATTAACCTCATATGATTTTCCTCAAGATATTGGTTCGTATTCATAAGGCAGCTGGCTTGATATCAAACGTCCATTTCCTTTAGAGGGATGGCAAAAGTGTGACAGCGATCACACAAACAATGTGCAGCCAGAGCTGAAAATGCAGTAACAAGGGACCACAAATGCCTCTTTGGGAACCGTAATATTTGCTACTTTATGAAATTTCCATCCATTTACATGAGTCGTATAATATCCTGCCGAAAAAAAGGTATGACCACCTAAACTGCACTACAGGGGTCCTCTAAATTGGCAAGGCAACAGCGTTCATAGCCATTGAAGCACTTGGCCTACCGACAAAAGGGAATTGATTAAAAATAAGAATTTAATTAAGCGGATTTGAATCAGCAACAATTGCAAGGCATTCATGCAGCCTGTAAAGACAGATTCCGTTTCACACATTTCATAAAGCAGTCACACGAGACTCATTAAAGACAGCTGGACAGAAAAGAGAAAGAAAACAGCTGACATTGATCCGTGTGAGGGTTAGTCACTCCGCACGTATAGAACACGCTTTATTCGACTGTCAAGTCAAAATATTGACGAGATATATCCCATTAGTGACTGTGACACACTTTACTTTGAAGTGTGCATCTTTCTGAGAGCGAGCAGCAATTGGCTTTCTGTGATGATCGCCATGCTCTCCAAGGCTGAGCTCACACAACGCATAATGAAGTTTAAATTACATCCCTAAATGGGATGTGATTCGCCGAAGTAAAAAAAAAACACAGAAAAGATCAAAGCATGATCCAGATTTTCTCTTCCTCCTAAGTGACAATAATGTTCCTCAGGATGAAGAGGTGCTGTATGTCTTTTTACTCTAAGTATGTGCAGGAGTAAGACACAAATGTAGTAACAAAAAAGACACCTTTGCAGTGCTAACATTTTACTACTATAGGTATATACATATAATACATTTACATACACTAAATGTATATGCAGTTATATAGAGGTCTTTCTCTTCCTATGGAATTAGAAGGCAAAACGTGATCTTCGATAGGTTGACCTTCAACATATTACAGACAAACATGTTGACTCCTCTTTTTCTATTAAATGAACGTGTCCTTTTTTCCGCTGAACAATGATTTTCCAATATAAGCACAGCTTTTCACGTGTCAAAAGTCTTTATAAACCTGTCCACGAGGAATAGCATAGGTGAGAGAAGGAATTATGCTGGAGGGGGAAAAAAGGTAAGAGGGAGGGAGACAGAAATCCTAGGTGTCAGTCAGAGTGTCTCCTTTGCTTACATTTCACCAGTCTCCTGAAATGCTATTTTGAGCCCCAGACAGCAGGTTGAATCCAGTAGGCAAACTCAAGCCTCCCTCTTGAGAGACACAGAGTGAAGAGCAGCGGGCCCGGCCCCTGGATCACTTTACACGACAATGTGATGGACAGGCCTTCCTGGTGTTTGCATCTGCTGGACTGGAGCAGCCAGAGGGGGAGACATACAGCACAGGTCCCCCCCCACCCTCGCCCATTAAGATACCCTCAACTGGGACTAGGCCTCGGACCCGAGTTAGTCGGAGTCCTTTACCCGTCAAAGCCAGGTTTTCAGTTACTGCCGTATCTTTAAAGATCGCCTGTGGATCCGACGAGATTTTTAAAAAGAGGGCATCGGCAAATACAATACTTTTGATTGTCTTGGGCTTTTCCCTCTTTTAACAGCTTTCAGGATCGCTGACAGCCTGACAGACCAGGTTTCTGTCAAGATCACTCTGTTCTTTTTCAGTCCACACAGTCAGAACAGTTTTACTTACAAGGTGGAGGTATAACAGTTCTTTTCTCTCGGGAAACTTCAACAATGACTACACAACTCATGCTGGAACGCCAGAAAGGCAAAGAGAAAATGATGCTTGACATAAATGCAGGCTGCAATGACAATGTTAATAATTTATTTAATACTGAATTAAATAGGTATATTCAAGTTGAAATCTCACTGGGATTTGAACACCGCACTATGCATCAGTGTCATTTCACCTTCATTTCATAATTCATAATTCTCAGACAGATTTCGACAGGTCATTGGACTAGTTGGGTAATAACGTGTTTGCTCGGTAATATTTCTTGTCCCCAATGCAGTAGAAGCAATTTACAACGCTGTAAGCGTAGACCTCAAGAGGGCAGTCCATACATGCAAATGCAATCCCAATACTAAATATTCGTATCATATTTCTGGAGTGTAGCTTATGTCATCTTGAATATTAAGTTAGACTTTTTTAATAGAAAATGGGACTAAATCAATCAAGGGAAAACATTTTCAGAGAAACAGTGTCATTAATTAAAACAAGCCAAATCAGTCAAATCAAACAAATTAAAAATATCTGAAAGCAAAAATATTAAAAGTTACTGCTCAAGTATAATTTAATACCAGAATAGTACTGGAAAAACTGGTGGGACTACATTTATGCGTTTATCAAACTGGCCACATAGTTCAGGTTGTGCAGACACCATCGTGGGTTTTGAAATAAGGAAAATTCAATGTGGTTGTCACATCCAATATAATATCCTTCATGGGGGTTGGATGGGGGGGGGGCAACTGAACTACTATACGATGAATATCAGAAAGCTAATCAGGAGAGGATTAATAACTAAAACGATAACCAAACCCATGACTATTTTGATATAAAATAAATGTGACTTGGGAAGCAGTAATTTATAGAAGCTTGGACGCGTTGCAGTGGCTCAACCAGACTCACACAGTGGGACGGAAACTAAAAGCAGAGCTCAGAGAAAACATCTTCGACACCTGGGACGCTTCTGTGAGGCTACAGGTTAGTTACACTGGGAACTCTTTAGTCAACTTCTGAATCCCAAACTCGTCGCTCATACTCAGTTGAATTTATCAGAAGGTATAAGGACTATTGCAAACACTGTTATAAGAAGTGGGCTATACAGAATGGAAGGATATTGCAGACTACGATCAATTGCTCTACACCTCCTGGTGAAATGGAAATGTGTGCGAGAGCAGATGGTTTTATTGCTCTTTTCAAATCAGGCAAATAGTCAGGCTGCACCCATTTACTCGCTGATTCATCTTTTAGTACAAATACCTCATTGTGCAGCCAAAAAAAAAAACCTGCTGCTTACCTTGGGAAGGTTCACATCCCCCATTTGATTTAATATTGAGCTGATAAGCGAGGCCTTGTGGGAGTCTTAAACGGGCACAATATGAATCTATTGCATTTTCAGCAGGTATTGAATATTAAGAGCCCAAACGACCAGCTGGCGGTTATACTCCTCGGGCCAACTGGGCTTTTTTTCGTCGTGACTATCTGAGCTGAGAGTCACTGTAGCGACCACATGGATGGGTCTGGTGTGAGTGGGAACATGCCCGTGGGTCCAGAGGTTGTGGTCTGTGACAGTGGACCGCTGGACCGCTGGACCACGGCCGGAGCGCGCTGCTGCTGCGTAGAGAGAGAGCCGCACTTTAAAGTCCCTGCAGCCGGCCGGGTGCTCCTGGAAAGTGGGCCTATATCTAGTTATCTACCCAGCGATCAGTGTCGAGCTGATAAATGCCCCAAGTCGTGACCAACCGCGCGGGTACATAAGATGCCCGTAACGCGACTACCCGGGCTTAGATTCTCCCCGAACGCACCGTGTCCGTGGAGAATTTGTATTTACATCAGGTGCCTGATATATCTTTGGATAAGCTCCAGGGAGAAAAAAAAACGGAACATGAAAATGAGCCACTATGGCAAAGACGCAGATTTACCCAAGTACCTTATAGAGCGGCACTAACATTTCCATCCTGCATACATGTTACAATATGTTGCGCTCAGCGGATGGAAATACAGCGCCGGCACCCGGACATCAATTTGATTTTTTTTTACGAACCATATATATCAGGTTGTTGGGCGCACTCCAATGTTTCCGAATGCGCTCTGGAGACACGCCACACGCGTGCACACATGTGCCAAGAGACCGGTTAAGTAGAAAAACACATTTGGATGTGAACAGTAAAGTCGTGATGAGGAGCAGAGCTTACCTTTTCCTCTCGTACGGGATGGAAAATCAACCGCGAGCACCGTCGCGTAGAGACATCACTGATTTACTAAAAAAGATGTGCCATGAATTAAACTGAAGTCGGGCTGAGAGAGGATCCTCGCCAGCAGCAGCACAATGCGGAGCAGGCAGGGGGTGGGGGATAAAATGTTATCCACTACAAAAACTTATCCATGCGCTAAAAAATCGGCATCCTCATGTGCAAGGGAGGAAAAACCAATCGTGCACAGCGAGCAACTTTGAAAAGGAGACGCTGTTATTCCTCTCCGGATGTCTCTGGGTCGCAGTCCCACCGGCGAAGATACGCATCGATCCAAGCGTGTGTCTTTTTTGTTGATGTTTTTTTTTTTTTTTTATAAACTTTGCATCTGTAGCCTACGTTCGGAAAATCTCTGCTTTATTTTTTTCCAGCTGAAAATCGCTGGCACCGGAGTTACACGCGTGCGTCAAAACGCGTCCGGACCCCGCGCGTAAAACTTCAATCCAAGAGCGCAAAAAAAAATGGACATCTGTGGAAAAACCGAAAGCTTGAAACCTAAGTTATTCTAAAAAAAAAATCACTTGTTCAGACTCATTCGAGGTTGTGCACGCTCCCCCAAAAAGGAAGGGGGAAAAAAACTCTTAATGGAGGGATGCAGAGAGCGCATCGCCCCCCCAGTGGAGTTGGATCAAAGTGTGCCTCAGTGCAGCATCACTTACAGGAGCCGGGATAGGCGGTTCACCGTATCTGTCTGCTAAGCTGTAGATGTCTCAGTAGTATTGTATGAACTCAGTTCCTGAACACAGCCCACCTCTCTCCCTCTCGCTCTCCCTCACGCTGACATCATGGCGGAGGGAGGAGCCAGGCGCAGATTTAAGAGCCCCGGTCCTCTTAAAGCCGCACTGCGTTGGAGAGATGCTTGCGCGGGGATGGAGGTGGACAGGCGGACCACAGATGCCTCTGCTGTTTACAGTACAGCCACACGGCTCCACAAATGCGCCTGAAAGCAAGAGGGGGGCACTGTTCACTTTTGAAGCCGAGCCTTGCTGTCTGCTTTTTTTTTTTCTCATTTCCAATGGAGCTGTCCTGTAACCTCGGCGTCCTCTTAATCATGATGAGGTTCAAATTCTTTTTTTCAGACATTCCCGAGAGTGTCAACAGGCCACGGCAGAGCTCATCTCGGGGAGGAGAGGATGAATTAGCCCGATAATGGGTTTGTTCACAGTTTCCATAGTTCCCATGTATGAAATGGTGTCAGATATTCCCTGTTATGTATGTATGAGCCAATCACGGTTCCCCTTATTACCGTGGACACTTTGAACACTTGAAATGCAAGGAATGGTAAGATGTTAACGAGAGATTACCCGGGAAATTGGTGGAAAATGTCCTGGTATTAAAAGTGACAGGGTAACTCAAATGCCTCATTAAAATCATACCGAAGTGTGAATGAGACATTCAGTATCAGCAAAGTGCTGAATCTTGTTTAACAGTGTGTATCTCCGACCATAAAACCTATTGAAGGGACACTATAGATCTGGTCGTAGGGCCCAATGTCAAACAGGAATCTGAGCAATATATTGATTGGTTCAAAAAAAAAAAATCACTGACCACAAATCTTTATCTTGTCACTTTCCCGCTGCGGTTCTGCCCCCAAATACCCTTAGGTAGATTTTAACAGGTGCTTTTACGGGGGTCATAAAAGGTTATGGTCACTCAAAGGGCAAATCGTGACCCCGGTTATGTTTCAGCTAATTACCCTTGTCCCTTTGCTGTCACCTCATACAACAAATAGCTGCAACTTGGCATCTTAACAAGTTTAGCCCCTGGCAAGGTTTCATAAACAACATCTCTCACCTGTTCACCATGTCCCTCTACATTGCTTCACATCACACTACTCATCCCTGAAGATTTAAGGATTTGGTCAGATGGCTTTTTGTGTTTAAACACCAAAATATAAGGGGTGGGGAACATGCAGCCTTCAGGCCATTCGCAGCCCACAGGACAATTTGTAAATATTAAAAAAGCAAGTCATAAATTCAAAAATATTCTCACAACAGACTTTTTTTTTTGCTTTTAAATTAAGTAACATAGACTGACATGTCAGGGTGGTCCCTTCCATCTGTGAGTGTCAGGGCACAGGCAGGGGGAAGGAAACACACGTAGATGTTGCTTGTCATCGCTGAGAAGCATCATGGTGGCTGTCGGGAGAAAGAAAAGTAGATGCAGAGTGTTTCACTTTCCAAGAGATTGGGCCTAAACAGGACCAATCTCAGGCGTCATTACAGCCGGAAAGATGCAGACGCACTTGATGAGTTGCGAGGACAGACAGGGCACTTGGGTACATCTCGCAATCTTCGGCTGAGTTTGGGAGCCCAACAAGCAGCTTTCTCTAGTCTTTGCTCTGACAAAGTTGGAGGAAGCTAATGTTATGCAGTCAAATATTGTTTAATAACTACGAAGCTGAAGCCTTCGCATAAATATTATCGGGTAGAACATTTGTGGTGGAGACTCGCTGCTGCCGGATTCAGACGAAGTAAAATAGTTCCAAAGTGTTTGTTTGTCTCCCCGAGAATCTTCTCAGCAGATTATATATATCCCATAAAACAGAGGATAGAGAAAACAGGAGAAAGAACGTAACACATTTCTGGCCTCCATGGAAACAATAACATATGCCACCAAAGTCGCCATTATTGTTCGGGGGATTGTTTGGTATTTTTTTAATGACGGAGGAATCACTGTCTTGGCAAGGTTTACATGGCACTAGCAAATATTTGTTTTAGCTTGCTGTTATGGGTAGAGCCAGCTGTGAGTGGCATCATCATCATCACTGTCATCTGACATCAGGAACCTGAAGCATTTCCAGCCATAACATTAGAGGTTAGTGAAATATATGTGTTGAGTAATTTAATATGGCCCTCAACGGACGATTTAAATATTTAAAAGCCCCCTTGCTAGGTAAAAGGTTCCCCACCTCTGGCCTAAAGGCAACTGCTGGGTAGTTGTAGCGACATGTTTTATTCCATAAGCAAAATGACCTCTTTCCCAGTGAGCAAACACAGCACGCCACAGGATTTTGTGTTCTTAATTTTTAGCTTTTAGTCTCTGAGGATACTTTAAAGGGATAGTTCACCAAAAAATGAAAGTTCACTCATTATCTGGTCACCTCTATGTAGATGCAGGTGGTAAGTAAAGTGTTTGAGTCCAAAAAAAACATTTTTGGAGTTTAAGGGGTAAACAGCTTTGAAGACACATCCAATACAATTCAAATTATGAAACAACCGGGAAAAGAAAAAGCCTCCATACCGCTCCTGTGGTGTCATCCAAGTGTCGGTAAGTCTGATTTGTGGCATATATTTTTGTTGAAGTGAATGTGGCACATTTCCCCAAAATTCTATTTCTGAAAATCAACACAGTTCAGCATTGGCTTTCAAAAACCTGACAATTTCACTGGGGGAACGGAGGATGTGACAGCGTAATCACATCCTGCATCTCAGGCAAAATCAAAATCAGGGAAAATACAATTATCTTTCTTTTTCAAGGGACCCTGAAACTGTATTGTCACCTTTTTTGTTTAAGTTTTGACTGGGTTGTTTGTCTTAAGTGTTTCCAACAATATTCAACCAAAACTGTGCCCTGCTAAAAAAGTTTGTCACAGAAAAGCGTAGAAAAGCGAAGCTTGCTTAAGATTTTTTTCTTCTTTTTTTTTAAAGATATGATCAAATAGTCCTTTTCCTCAACATTGCCTTTAATCATCCATGCTGCTGCCCCCCTACTAAATCCACGACTTGTTATTCACACATGTAAGAGAAATAATTGGTAGAAAGAGCACACTCACTAATATACCTTATCAGTCAGGCACAGCCGGACAAGGGGATGGGAAGGAAGAGGTTGCAGAGCTACATTTTAAGGTCACCATGTATTAACATCCAGAGGTTTTGTGGAAGAATAGATTCTTTGCGGACCATATTCAATCCAATGCCATTCTGTATCACCCGTTCAGCTTAAACAGCTGGCTTGTCCAAAGAGACCACAACAGTAGCTGCTGCGCCATCCTCTTTGTTCAACACTTAGTTAAATGCCAGTGGACTCTTAATTATTTTATATTTTGGCATTTAAGGCTAAATTGTTTTAATTGGATCTTCAAGTTTCCTACTGTCATCCACAAAGAGAGCACTGTAACTATGTCCAAATCATATGCTGTAAGAAATACATTGAAGAGTCCATCTAAAAAAAAGCTTCTTTTTTTTTTATCCATACAGGCTCGGGTTTGTATCCACGGAAACTTTCAAGAACCACTGAGAATTGCCACAATGACTCAAAACTATGGCCTCAATCTTTTCTTTCTGTCTCTTTCAGTCGCACTCTGTCGAGCATCTCTGGAGAAAGGAAAAGATTCAAGAAAGATGGAGTGGACAGAGCGAGGACAACTCAATATTTGCTTTTACCTTATTGACAACAGAGGTGGAATTTCATAGAAACCCAAGTCAGACAAAAATGCACCATGAATGAAATATTATTTTAACTTCTGTGTCCAGTTTGAATATTCAACATGCCCAGCTCTAGTTTCTTCCTCAGCAGTACTAGGGCAGCAGATCACAGTCTGTGATGTCTGGGACAAAAAGGCAAAAAAACAAGAGAGACACAAATCATCAGAGGCTGAATAGTATCTGACTATTGCTTTGAGGATTTTGAATCTTATCAGTAATGAATAAAACAACATGCAAGGTGTCCTTTATAAATAAACTGGATTTGACTTGACTTTTCATACTATTATATTTTTGTACTAGGTCCCAGAACCAACTAGACCTCATTTTAAGAAATATGATTTATTTGGTCAATTTCATTTGATTTGGTTTGTCTGAAAGTTAAATTGAATTTCCTTGGACTTTTACTGTGCTATCGCTGCAGATCTTTTCAGGAACTGAAATTTGGGGGTTTTGCCAAATTAACAACTACCAGAGAAATCTAACAGAGAAGTAAAACATTAAGCCTACACAGTCAAGCCCACATCTTGGACCTAATGTGATGCCTGATGCAGTATTTTAAAAATAAAAATGTAAAAAAAACAAAAACGATCACAGATCTCAGGTCATTTTTCTTCTGTTGCTGAGACTACCGGTGTCAATATTATCCTGTCAAGTTGAAGCATGGCTTAAGCAGAACGAGGTGAAATTCATTACAAAACACAGAGCTCTTGAGACTAATGAAGGGTCTAACGTTGAGTGACATGCATCTGCAAGACGCCAATTAGGCTGCAGCCAGTCCTCTGAATCACCATTATTGTCATTTGACATGTTCTCAACTAATGTTCCTCCGGAGAATTATTGTGTGTGTTTTTCTGGGTGTGTGAGACAGGTACAAGTGATCGTTTCATGAGGGCTGATCCAAAAGTGTGTTAATGTCTTGTAGATAGTAAACTACTAATTGCATATTCGGGAATTTTGCAGATTTGGTTGACTTCTCTGTGACTTTGCCTGATCAGCTTTGTCCTTGACAGATAATTGCTAATTGTTTGTTGTAAGCTACAAAGTAAGGTTACATTTATTTGACTGGAGTGGAGTTTTGTATAAAAGAGTAGCCTTTAAAATCTAAGCAAAATGGAATATGATGAGGATTTAAAAAATGTGAATACAATTTTTCCTTTTTCTTCATAACGAGGTCAAACCTCTACATGTGAAATGAGTATGTAAATCAATCATTAATGACAGGTCTTTGAATGTCTGACACTGTTTTTTCATAAATAGAGCAAGAAAAAAGTGATAATTGTGTGATAAATCACAGCTGGGAAAGTGTTTGATGATGAGCGTACGTCTGACAGTGGTAGTGTGTTGTTGTTCTGCTCCGTTTCATGTACATCATACATCTGCTTCCTGTAAGCACACAGTGAGGGATCAATTTGTAGTGCAAAAGAAGAACAAATGTTTCACCTCCTCACTTTTATCTGTCACTTCCTGCTCGAAATAAACCCAAATAACACAAATGCTCCCAAACACGCGCCGAACATCAACAGATATCAACATGACAGGCTTCCCTTTTTTTTTTTCCAAGATGGATACCTAAACCATTTCCATTCGGCTTTCTTGGACAGCTTTCTCTTTTCTCAAGATGTAACTGACTGTTAAAAAGCTTTTGTGTGTTGTTTGATGAAGGCGATTGAACATGCTGTGGTGATGTTTCCCTCCATCTGTCTGCTGTGAAACGGAGCCTGGGGCAACTATGAGAGGCGGGAATGGTTTGCCTTGCTGTGTACTGTACATTCAGTTAAATAAAGTCCCACCCTGCAGTCAAGTGCAGTTACACATTCATGCATCCATTCTCACAACACTTCCAATAATCTTTAATCAAAATTCCCCTTAACAGAGGTTACTATGTGTGCTTGAATGTGAAAAATTAACATGATGAAGATTTAACTTCTTTAATATTTCTAACTTCAGAGGGCAGATTAATACAAGATATGCAACACTTGTTTAACACAGAGTCTTGGACTGCAAAGGGTTTGACAATGTGTTTGCCTTTGTGCGGTGAAGGTCACCGAATTGATTTCAAATAAAATTTTATGTGGTGAAGATTTCAATCTTAATGACGAGCCTTTGTGAGGTCAAGAACTAGACTGGCCATGGTGGCAACAAAAGCAAGTGGGAAATAAATTGCATAGAAGTCAGTTGAGGGTGGGAGGAGGAATTTGAAATCAATCAGCATCTGCGAATTGGCCTCGTTCTTTCCCTGCAGGTTAAAATGTTCGTGTCGCTGTTTCCTTTTCACACAGGAAAATCGGATGGGGCACAGAAACACGTAGTAAAATCAATGTTAACACCCATTTCTCCCTCATCCACTAGGTTTTGGGGATTGACAGGGGAGAAAAAGAATAGCACTTCCATAATCACTAAAGACTCATTATTTGGCACGCTTCCTCCCCAGATGGCCGAACGCTTGATGTTCTTGTCACGTTGCGTTGCATTTTTCCTGCCTCCAAACGGGCTGTGCACACAACCATTGTTTGATGAGTAAAATTGAAGGCAAGCCTTGTAAACTATGGATGCCCCCTTTGCCAAAGACATGGCACAGAAAAGACAGTGTGCAGACATGTCTGTTGCACTCTGGAGACTTCATGCTCCTTAGCTTGCGGCTTGAGAGGGGACAGCCTGGTATCACCAAATGGCCTATGAATAAAACACCAAATTCACAAGTCGGTTTGCGTGAGATCACTCTGCACTTTCATGTGTTATTTCAAAGCACGTCATTTCTCTACAGAGCAACCCATAACCATAACCCTGATGCTGACTTAAATGTCGGTAATGCAAGAATTAATTTATTGCATCAGTACATGACTTTGCAGGTGAAATGTCCTTAAACGTTTGTCGTGCTATTTATTTGCCGTCCCATGATACCACGTAGGAGAGGAAGCAGATGGTTTTACTTTAAGAGAAAAAATACCTCTCAACCTTTACATGCTATATAAAGCTTCAATACGGTAATAAGAGAAATATCACAATGGTTTTATGATATTCTACCTCGATAAAAAAACTGATTAAGTGGCATTGTTGTTTATCCCAAACTCTTTGCAAAAAATATACAGTGCACAAATGATCTTACTTACTTGATAGAGAACAGAGAGCTGTCATTTCTAGCCCTGTCAGTACAGAGAAAATCTTTCATATTACCTCAACTTTTATTTATTCTGAATTTGATTTATTTTTTTAGTCGTCTGACTGAGATAAGTGCTTTCAGGTAGACCAGATAAACAGCCGGCAAAAGCACCATCTACACAATAACAACTATTTCTAACTTCTGAATATTTAACTTCAATCCATCCATCTACCCATCCGTCCATTCTTTTCTTTGTCTGCAGCATGGTCAGAGTGGGAGCCAGCAATACAATCCAGACATTACTTTCCCAATTACTGTCCCCCAGTAGGTGTCAGATACTGTCCCTCTGGCTCTCCCTGGGGCTGTCCTGCATGACGACAGAACGTGTCCACACAGATGATGGAGGACAGTCCACCTGTTTCCACACTGTGATGCCTGTCCATACTCAACTGATCGCTTTTGGTCACATTTCAGTTTTTCAGTGTTCACATGATTAACTTGGGTCTAATCTTGATTGAGTGATCACGGTTGCAGTAAAAGTTCAATGTAGCTCACGATTAATAATAACACTGAGATTGCAGAACCCCCACCACCTGCCCACATTCGAGTTCGCAGCACATGAACATGTAGGTCTGTTCACTGGAACAATGCCAGTCTCCCGTCTGAGACAGTTCACATAGAGCACGGCTGGAGCAGAAAGGCTAAGTGACAGCCGAGCAGTGCTGACAGGCAGAGCGGGAATCAGCACGTTTAATCATCACTCTTACCCACTGTTCAACATTTGTTTGGGTGCAGCAGGAGGGAGAGGGGTTTCATTGTTTTATTTGCAATGGATTGAGGCCACTTCCGTAAAAAATGTTCAGAATTTGTATCCAATAAATCTTAGATTCAAGGTGGAGGGTAATGGCGAGAGAGAAGTTAAACACGAGTCATCTGTCTTTTACCGGTATAGAGATTGTAAAATGTTTTAAATTGCCCATAAGATTTGCATGTGTAATCTCTTCAACGACAGCATAAAATGTACTTATGTTTCCATAATGAGAGGAAGGGTTTTATTTACTCTCTCTGTTTGTGAAAGTCAAATGCACTTGCATCGGTAAATAAACAGTCCAAGGTGAAATAAAACAAGTAAAACTATGTGCTGAAATTCTTTAATCCTTCTGAAATTTCTTTGACACAAGTGAGTCACTGACTGGCAATGTCTCCACTGGTGTATGTGACAAGACTGCTCTCCCATCCTACATACCGGTTCCATCGACGATAGTCTTATATGTTGAACCTCCATATCTGCCTAATCCTCTCTCTCCACACCAGTCCTAGCTAGTAGGTCATCTTCCTCTTATTTCACTCATGTTTCACAGAATACGTAAATTCTGATGGAAAAGACTGACATTCGACACGTCCAACTGTGTCCTCAACATGACATTTTAATATGTAGCAGCTAGATGAGAGCAGGTCTGATTGACACCGGGGTTGTGGAAACACTTTGGCCTCAATGTTGAAAACACTGACCTAGGAAGATAACCATTTCAAAGAAAACACTATCCCACCATGGTCAGCCGCCCCCACACTTGACCACTCCAACTAATAAAGAAGCAGATGGCCGACCTGTGTGGGCCCCCACACAGTGAAGCCCGGACAATCATTTTGTTCACATTCATTTAACAACAGCTCCCATGAGTTCGAGACCAGTAGCCCAATTAAACACTCACCTGTAAGCCGCAATTATTGAACTCATCTTTGTTTATAGGGTGTTATCTTTTAAAGGAGACATAAACCTGTAATGTGTTTTAGTTTTGTGTATCTAAAAGGTTTGCAAAGTGATAAATCTCAAATTGTGCAGTAAAGGGAGTTCCCCTCCCCTAAAGAAAACACTGCTCCTGACACGGCTCGTCAATTATTCGGCCAGTCCTTCTGCACCATTGTGATGTCATGGACTAGCCTATAGCAGTAAGTCTTCTAGGACCCCTAACATGGTCGGGTTAGGTACAGGGAGATCTTAGGCTGATGCAAGCAGTTGAACGATCACAGCAGAGTGAGCGTGCTGGTCGATCCAAGCAGAACGGGCTTCCTCGGGAGGGAGGGGGGGGCCTTAAGGAGACAGGGGCTAAAACCAAGTCTTTCAGACAGAGGATGAAAAGAGGAGCTGCAGCAATGGACATATGAAGAAAGTGATGCATTTTCTGAACATGAGAGCATCACATAAACCCTTTCAAGTGATAAGCCAAACTAAAATTATGAATCTGAATATGAGGGTGATATATTCTCTTTAAGCAGCCAATATAGCAAATGCCCATTCAGCTTTGAATAATCAAAGATTAGATCACGAAAAGAACTCCATCAGAAAATTCACGGTTGAGCTGAGGTTACCCTTCCAATGGTAGTATATTCATGTGTATTATCATAACAATCAGTCTGACTAGTTCCCTTCAATATTTCATGTGACATTATGTTACATTACAAAGTTCAAGATAGAGGTGAAAACATGAATTTATCATTTGCATTGAAGATTTGTTGAGGCACAGCTGATGCACCTGGCTATCAAACACATTCTAGCTAAGGGGGTGCAAGAGAGGGTTTCTAATGGGAATCTAAACAGGATTCAACAGAGGGAACAATGAGGGTCCTCACTACAAGTATTCCTAAGAACACTTTCCAAGGATGAGAAAGACGGAGCCAGAAAAAGTTTCCAAACAAAGCCGAAGCCTATTACAGAGTCGGACACCCACATCGCCACATATCTGTCCTGACTACTGATGGCCGCAGAAGAGTACGGATGCTTCAAAAAACTCTCTGGAACCCAGTGGCCTCCCTTTGTGAGACAGCCAGTGGGGTGTCGCTCTGCAGCCCGCAGATTCTCCTGGGAAGAGCAAACGAATGTTTGTTTAACAGCGTCTGTGCATGAACACTCCGCCTCGGCTGAGAAAATGTGTCAGAGGAACAGGGCTTCAACAAAATGGCTGGTTCACCTTCTCCTGCTCAGACTGATGGGGGGACAGAGTGAAGAGAGGAGCAACATGGCCAAGGAATAGGAAGCTGCAAGCAGAAACTACAAGGGGTACTGCATGTACTCAGGTAAAAGTACTTTAAAGTGATATTAGTGAACCAGAAGTAACATTACATATCTAAATATGTACTTTGATAAAAGAACAATGTGGGTCAGGTAAAATGTACGATGACAAAACTTAACTACACCAAAAGCAACAAATAAATTCAAGTCAGGCACTTTGCAGCCTTTTCATAGAATTGATTATTACAAGTCAATGGACTGCACTGTGGATGCTAATAGACTAGATGTGGCATTATTCAGCTACACAAGGTCACTTCTTAAATAATTATCACCTGAAGAAAGCAGCTGTAAACAACATGAGTTCCACAGGGTAGGTTCAATCATACACGGGAAGTTATCCCTGATTGGAGGGAAGTTCTTAAAGTAGTTGGCGCTATTGCAGTTGTTAAATCAATAGAGATACTCATTGGTTCATGGTAATCTTTCAAAACCATTAACTACGTAATTTACAAGTTACTCACATATTTCAGTGCACAGATCCACACAGGAGCGTGATCTTAGAGGCTAATAGATGGTTGAGCCTTGGTGAAATAAACATTGGATGGGTTCTCTGTTTGTCCTTGCAGCATTTATCGCCATCCTGGCACCCGTGTGTCTTTATTACTACCTTCTCTTGTGAATCATAACCCCTACATTTTGAAAGGGAAATATGGCAAAAATTCGTTAATGAGTATTAGAGGTGGGTAATTTTATGAAAATTTAAATTAAACGTTCTTGATTTGTTTAGCAGGCAAATGCTTTAGCCCTTGAGAGTAAAACAAAAGTGTGAATAGATCCACCACATCAATGGTTTTAATCCTTGATTCTTTCCCCTCAGAAAACCTATTCTGCGGATGGAAAATGAAGAAAATTAAAACATGGTTGGGTGACCTTTGAAAAAAATAAAAATAACAGCCACTGTTTGCTTTTGTTTTACTTATCATTTCTTGAGTCTTAAGATGTAAAATATGCACCCAAAGTTTATATACAACTTTTTGGAGGAAAAGAATCTTCTAATCATGTCGCTGCCTCTACTTTTCACTTTCTTCTGTTACTTTTTGTTAATGCATAACCATAACAAATAACACATGTATTTTACAATCCTCAGAATAACACACTCATAAACCTCCACAGTTACACTACACCCGAAAAAACATTGGAATGTTTTTTTCAAATGTTGGCGTGGTCTGCAAACAACCTCAAGGCATGATCACGCTCTCATCCCACACTGCCAGATGCTGTAGTTAACAAATGCCTCAAAACAGTAAATTTTTTTGCAATCCTAAATTTATATTTTTCACCTGAAATGAACACCGGTGTTGTCACAAGCTGTTTTGTGTACTAATTGCATTGCTGGACTGAGACAAGGCTGAAAAGGACAGATGTTAGAGCATTGTCCTTCATTGTAATGTTACAGTCTAAGGGTGAAAGTACAAATAGAATATAGGATGTGTGTGTTCAGATCTTAAAAAGGAATCCTCTGTCGTGGCATGATTCGGACCTCTGAAAAGGGAAGTCACGGGAAGCACAAAGGCAATGAACATTGAACAGTTGGAGACAACAGCACAACATCGTTGGAATACACTCCCTTGCTGTCAAGAAGAGATTGTCGCAATAGATCACACAGTATCTTCCTGCAGAGCTGTCTGTGTCAGTCCATCAGTCACATTAGCAATCTAAGTGGAGCTCAATCAAGTGCAGTCTTGGTAAAGGGGAATCTGTCTGTCCCCAGTATGTGTCCATCAGGAGGAAAATGTTGAGTATTGATTTCATGTCTGGAGAGCCCCGACTGCAGTTGGAAGTGACAGTCGGTGACTCAGCTCTGTTGTGTTGACAGACAAAAAGCGGAAAGAGAAACAGCTTTGAAGGTGCACTGAGAAACTCTCCAGCAGATGTTTATTGTAAAGACAGAAAACTAATTTCTTTTCGACAGTGTCATGCGAGCACTGGGTGCCAACTAGTTAACGTGGCATCACTGAACTCATAACATTCTCCTGACTTCTTTTTTGGATAAGAAGAATGACAGTGTTGTGCCAGGTTTATGGCAGCCTTCCAATCGTGGATGCCAGAACAACAACTCTGTGTAAATTCACATTCATCTTTGCGCCAAGAAATAACCAAAAAAAAAAGCTAAGAATAATGAAAATGATGGTATCAGTTTTGTCCCATTCACATGTTTGGTGTGCTGCCATCCCTGTTGCTTATTGACTGCTCATGTTTACTTTTTACAATGTGT
Source organism: Limanda limanda (assembly GCF_963576545.1). NCBI lineage: Eukaryota > Metazoa > Chordata > Actinopteri > Pleuronectiformes > Pleuronectidae > Limanda > Limanda limanda. The sequence continues at coordinate 14,594,077 of NC_083645.1, read as the reverse complement.
TGGTAGGTCAGACCTTTATAATGAGGGCAAATAGAGAGGCCGGAGCATGTGAACACAGAGCCAACTCTGGGTTCCAGATTTAAATGCTAAATATTGGCTGCCAAAAAGGAAGTGATAAATGAAGCTTATTGCAAAGTGTAAAACTCATTGGTGCCATTATGGTGTGATTTTGGTTTGCTCCTTTTTTTTTTAATAATCACAGCACACTGTACGTCTCACACCAGGGGCTAACAGTAAACAAGGAATTAAATGATCAGGAAGTGTTGATGAACTTTTGTCATATAATTGGCACTTCACTTTAACTGTGGCCCTTTAATGGCCCCCGATTTAGAAACATCCTTGATGAGCCGCAGCCGCACACATGAAGTTCAGTGTACTAGTCTCAAGTACTCTCACTCAGTCTGTTAAAGCTGCGGAGGGAGCTCTACAAAGTTATAAAAGACAGCCAGGATAGATCACACTGTTCAAAATGAACATCCCTTCTATCCAGGCACACACTGTGCTTTGGTGAAACAAGGAGCAATGCATGACATCTTCATCACCAGCTGACGTACGGCGCTGTTGACTAACTTCATCAACTGTGGAAGCTGCTTACCAGAAGAGCTGCGTCGACGAGACAGACACACTCTCTTGTTGTCTTGTCTTTGGATTGTTTTCTTTATCATAGAGAAGAACTATTTATTTCACACTCACGCACTCTGAGAGATTTTGTTCGGGGATATCAGAAGTAAAGAATAGTATGAAAACACATTGCAAAAGTCGCCGTCACGCTCAAACTCTTCAAAGGTAGAAGTAAGACGAAATAACGTAAACATACATTTTCTATTTAGAAGCAGACTTAAGACCTTTTCACTCAGCCAGAAAAGGCTTGTTTTCAATGTTTATTAACAAGCTCTTGGAGTCCCTCCTTTTTATTTTGTCAAAGCAACAATACACCCCTTCAATTTTGTTATTGGAAGACTTAAACAATTCTGTTTGAAGTGTCTCTTATTTTTCCTCTTTTTTTTTTTAAGATGCAGATTTGGCTTGTAACCATGACTTCACGTTTTTGTGCCACAGGATTTACATAAAAAGCCTGCAGCCTGGAAAGTTTCGAACACATTCTGGCGAAAAGTAGACTAAGGATGAGCGACAAAATGAAAGCCTCAAGGACTGGTGGGTTGGGGTGAGGATGGGGGTGTTATGTGTGTGTGTGTGTGTGTTTGTATGTGGGGGTGTTGGTGGCAAGTGCGGGGAGGGGTTGTTTCTGGGTGTAGCTCAGATTTACCCTGGCTGCGTTTGAGTGCAGCAAATCCGACTTGGTTGGTAAACAGAGGCTCCAGGGACACTTCTTTGCATGCAGGCAGCTGCGGACTAGATGCAAGCCCTCTGTGATTCTAATAGAGCGAGCTCATAGAAATCACCATAGAAAATGCCAATAAGGCTGTCAGCCCAACAGACTCTCACTCGAACACATGAGCGTTGGAAATTATACAACGCACGAGCAGCGAAATGTGCATTTATTTGTGATCTCTCTCTGGCGTTTCCACATGGGTATAAGCATTTATTTCTGAAGAATAACTCAGCCCGGGCCTAGAACTTCATAAGGGCATCATCTCTCTTTAATTTAACCCCCATTGGCTCGGAATGGGTTAGTTTAAAGGGAGGCATAGTTCTTCTCAACTGCACACAGAAGCTAACAAACTAATTTTATGGTTGTGGTTTTCACAGTGAAATCCCACAAACTGTGTTTTTCTTTTGTCCTTGAGAAGTTAAGTCAGAAGTTGGCTTTGAACTGGATGTCGGCTTAGTGAATACGAATTTACACTCATGTGAGGTTTGTGTTCTTCTTCACAGAACTAGAGCTTGAATCTCGTTTTGATCTGAGCTTTGAAGGCTGCACACAGTCAGGGTCATAGACTGTTTATTAAGATGAACGGCATTGTCTCCATCTACCACTATACTCACATTCAGCCAAAAATATCCTGGATATGGATGCTGCCATCTTGTGTCAGTGATGTCCTTCAGTGCCATGTTAGTATCACTGCATAGAGCCCCGGTCGAGGTATTAAGGTCCCGACAATACGTCTGCTAAACCAATAGCTAGCTCTTGAACATATACCAGTTATGGGAGCCACCAACATTGAGAAAAACCGATTTTTGACGTGTATTTGTACTTTTTAGTTTTGCCCATGTCCCATCCACTAAGATGGAGGAGGCGAGGTTGATGAACTATCCTGCAGCCAGCCACCAGGTGGTGATTGAGATGCTTAGGCTGCACGTTTGCCATTTAGTCCATCTTTATGTTCTATGGTCAGGGTCCACGAGCTGAGAGAAGCATTCAATTGCAGACCCTTCAAACCCTCCCATTATCGTTTGCAGCGGTCATTTGTTAGAGTTCAAACGACACCCACCCCCACCCCGAACCCTAAATTCAACTTCCTTCATCCTAAACTTCACGTTTGCTCTTCAAAGGTGCAGCTGGATATACTTGCAAAACCGCCGCCCCTTATTTTTACACGCCGGTGACATCACAAAATCAATGGTTCTGCCTCTGAAGTCTAGCTTTAGGAAAGACTGATGTAAGTTCACAGACATCGGCCGAACTGTCCTGGGACAGTGAAATAATCTGTGAATACTTAAAATGTCTGGCATTACCTTTTAATAACCTTCTATTCCCTGAACCATTCAGCTATAATGGGCCAACGCTCAGTGCACAGTATGGATAGCCTTCTCTGAATGTATAAGAAGATGAAACAGACCTCTCCTGAGATCTGTTTTCTCTTCCTTCCTTTTCCTTTCTTTTCTCTCGGAGGGAAGCATCTGTAATTTGTCTTCATCAACTATTATGGACATCCTCAGGAACAAAACCCGGACCCGAAAAGTATCAAATCAACAGCACATTTTTCAGAAAATGGCAGATCCAATTTTATACATGTCCCTGAGGCTTCCCTCTAACTGTTGGTGTGCTGACCCTTCACTCATTTGACGCTGCTTCTCGGATCCTAAGAGGAGCTTTTCAAGATTGTTTCTGTCTCTTGCAACCTGTGAGATGGGCCTCGTTCGGAGGAATGCTAACAAGATGTCCCTATGATGTTCAATATAACGTTTTTGAAGACATGCAAACCCGACTGGAAAATTGCAAAACAATCTACATGAGAAGAGAACACAGGAGATGTGAGTTTCGTCTTATTTTGACAACTGGCAAGAGAGTGTTGCCTTGTTTGTCACTTAATGTGATGTGTGGTAGGAGAAAGAACCCAGGAAATGTTTATTTTAATCTCCAAAGTGCTTATTCTCTTCACTGCTTCCATTCACATGCTCATGATAACGACTTGCATGAAAGGAGGAGCACTGAACTTTTGAAGACACACCATGACGTACCTGATTTACTGACCCGCCGTCAACTGACTCAATGTAAGAAACTGTTTCACTTCAACGTTTTCATTCTGCCCAACCACTGCAACTTGTTTTCATGCGGCAGAACCAACACGTGTCCAATGAAATACATTATTCAAAAGACAATTTTAGACTTTCAAATGTCAAACTGACACACAAACATTCACATTTATCTAACAAACAACTTTGGGTTAGGGTTAGGGTTAGTTATCAGTAAAATTCACAGTTTTGTTATTATGATATTTTTATCATCCAGAAATTGTTATTAAAAGTGATAATATTTTATGGAACAAACACTTCTGATGAATCTTTCTGGGAAAAAAATAAATGAATAAATGTCAAAACATGTAAATTAGAATTGCTGTACTTTCCAACTTTTTAATTACTGCATTAATTACAATGATTGGATGCTTAAAAATAATCTTGCAAGAATAGCCACTAGATGTATGAAAAACTAAATCCTGCTCATTTCAGTGGCATTGCTTTATGTCTTGTAAGTTATTAAATAATAACGCTATTTAATTAAACATTAAGTATGTGATCATATTCCTGTCACTAAACAAGGTACTGTAGCATTTCTCATGTTAGCAGAAATTGATTAGCACTTGCTCAATTGCCTCCCACATTGATATTCTATGTGGAAATCTTATGAGTGCATAAACAAACGATGGTTTCCTGTGACATTAAAATCACATCCCAGCAACTTTGATTGGAATAATTTATAGGTGTTGACCGAGAGCGGTATCAAACGATATGGATCGGGTCCAGGCGAGATACTGCATCCTGTCAGGTTCAAATGATAAAACCAGACTGAAATTGGCCTGCGTGCGGAGAATTGCTGAGGGCAAGGATTATAAAGGTTTTTCACCCACCACCTTGCCCCCTGTATTGATTTAAGTATAACTAGGAGATTTATCAACACACGATGTTTGACAAGGAGTTCAGTAACACTTAGAATTAAGTTGCAACTACCAAGGTGGAATAAAAATGCCACCGCAGCAGAGATTTAGGAAAAGCGGCTCTTGTGGCCTTTTACCCATCGGGGACATACTGTACATTTTTAATACATAACCTCTTTTAACCTCTTTACTTTACACAGGTTTACACCGCTGCTACAAACTGATATAATTTGATAGTAAACTGATGCAGCTCCAAAAATCCACTGGAAGAAATATAGCACAATTTGCAGCCATGTTGTTACGGCTATTAGCTTTAGAAGTGGCACTGTCATGATGATAAGTGCATTTTTTAGAGTCTTCTGTTCAAAACGAGCTCAACACGCATTGTGCACACGTCCAAACCCCCCCGACTCCACTTAAGATTGCACATTTTTGTAGAGAATTAAAGATACTACGAACAATCTTTTTTTCACTATCTTTTGGTGTATCTGAGCAAATACTTACCACTGAGAGAACATTTATACCCCATCTGTTTAACTCGCAATGTTATCTTTATGGAAAGCAGGCTGTGAGCCTTGCGTTGCCTGGAAGCACATGTGGGATGAGATAGGAGACGGATACAAGAAGATGGGAGACAACACAGCGCACGGAGCATTGAAGCAAAAAAGCAACAAGGGAATATGTCAAGAATCAAAGCCCAGACAAGTTGAAGGGGAGAGGATTCAGATGCACAAATATACTCTGTTTTTCTCAGACATGGAGGTGGAAGAGTGCAGCTCAAATCAAATTCCACTTAGTTATTTTCAAACTTGGGTACGCTCTCAATGTAAAAGGGTTTTGTACAACACGCCTCATTCAGCCTTAAAGTGGGGCCCACTTGTGTAGACCTGTCTCCAAAGGTGTATACGCGCCCCCTCCCCCCCCCCTCCATAGAAAATAACTTTGACAAAATTTATCACAGACCCTCACCAATTTCACACACAGGCTACAGTTTGATGCTATTTAGATACCTGTCTTGCTTTAAAATTGAAGTTTAAGATATCAGAACTGATATTGGAGTGAGATGAATTTTAAGATCAGAACTGGCGAGTCATGATGAAAAGAAAAGTTTTCATCAGGAGACACACTTTGTTTTCTCTTTTCACATCCCAAAAAAACCCCAAACCTCTTCACATTGTTTTCAATCCAAATAGCATCACTCTGTTTTCAAGTCCCTTTGTTCTATTTGTATTCACTTTATTTATATTTCTTATTATCTATTTTTGAAAATGTAATTGCGCACTGGTCTCTGGTGTGGACAGGTTATGAACCTGTTATTCTCTGGCAGTAATTGCTGCTTTGCCCCTCCTTCCACCGCGCTGTCACCCGTGTCAAGCCCTGGGCTACGGCTCCCAATGGGAAACCCTGCATGATTTCATCAGCTGCAAACACCTTTGAATTATTAAAGTCAAACATCTGTATTGTTGTTTACTTGTTCCTCTTCTTTCCTGGTTGAAAATGTATCAGTCAGACGCGCGTGTTCCCCAAATAATGTTTTGTTTTTGCTTTTATTTCCTCTCTTTTTTTCTCCTTATCAATTCCAGACCTATTTGATCATAATTCTCCAATGGAGGATTTAAAACATTAATTTGTTGACAGACATCACATGCATAAACTGATAAGGGGCTCAGACTATGCTGGACTTTATCTGTCACTTAAAATACAGAAAGCTGGAAGTTCTGGCTGTATGTCTGTCTCCTTTTTTTATATTTGATTAACTGATCCTTTGTCCTAAAACTTTAAAGTGTTGGTTCCAATTACGGGGAGATGGGGAGCTTATCCGCGCAAATCCTTCTTGGAGATATTTACGGGAAAGCTCTGAAATGTCATCCATTTTTGTTACAAGTTAGAGACTTTGATATTCTGTACAATGAGGTTCATAAAATAATTAAATAATAGCAAAAAAAACGTCAATGTGTTTTTTTTATCCATGTACAAACCAAAGTCCGACCACCTCTCCATAAATTAATGTGATGCTATGTCCTTTCCTTCTGTTGCCATCCATGCGTGGAGGCGCTGCCCTCAAGTCATTTATTATTATTATTTTTAAGGTTCAGTCGTTTCTCGTACTTCTCTTCACTGAATTTGCTGAATGGTTGTATTTGAATGGTTAATGGTTACGTTAGAAAGTAAGAAAGATTTTAGTCTGTTTTGTCAGAATTAAAGGGATGGGTCAGCCTAAGAGAGTCACACAAATAGAAGGTTTATTGAGATACGCTACAATTGGCTGCATTGCCGCACTATTCCATGTGTGGATTTATGTGACATGTAGTATTGCCACCGTAAAATACGTCTCCCTCTGAAGCCACTGTGGGATTTCTGAATTTTCAGGTGTTTGTCAGAAAGCAATCAAAACTTATTTTTAAACATTGATTATTATGTGTTCTTATTATATAACACTTAGCTAATTAACACATTCGGTGGGGGGAAAGGTGACTCTTGCACCTTTTTTAATGTTTAGTAATTAGAGTGTGTGACATCCGAGTCAATCATTTATCACTGCTTCTCACAGATATTGTCAAGCAACATTTTGATGGTTTTGCTGATAAACAAAAGTGGGATACGAAGGTCAGGGCCTTCTGCAGAGAACATCGTCAATTAAGAACCACGGCCGAGTATTAGAGCTTCCTTAAATGAAAGTTATCTTTGCAATTACTCTGCACTTGCTTATCTCTGATGATATTGGCACATGGCAGTGCAGAATAATGATGAGACGGGATGACTTTCAGCGATCCTTGTTTTGTCCTTTCTCTCACTTCAATAAAAATGTAAACAATGTTTACAGTCTGTCCTTAAAGGCTGAAAACCCATGACACCACAGTATTATAATTGATATAGATGGATGCCAGGGGACAGCATGCCACATTTGATTATTTAATTGGAAGAAAAAAGAAAAAAAAGACAGGAAAAAACCCCACATTGTGATCAAATGCTTTTGTTAGAGGACAGATATCTGGCCTTGAGGTATCCTGGTAACAGTATGTGACAACATCACAATTGCATCTCATTGTAGTCACCAAAAATGCTTTTCCATCTTTAAGTTCTCCCCTGCACATGTTACAGGCTACTTTCTCACCCTTTATTGCCAGTGCTTGAGTACTCCAAGCTGAATGTGAAGCTTCATAGCGATGCGCTGGGACACCAGTCCAAAGGCTTCAGCAGCAAATGACAATCTATCATGGGACCGCAGAGCACCTGCTGGGACCCAGATGTGCTCTGTTACTTTCCTACAGGGTGGATGGTGGAGCGCTCCCTCAGGGACTCAGCCTACAGCTGTGACAGTGGCTACAGTGCGTCTGCCTGATCTACACATCGGAGTCCGTCCCTGCTGGTTTACATACAGATGTGCAGACGCCAGCCTGGAGCGCTCATGCAAGCCTCGGCTTTATGAGCATAATATGCACGTGGGTGGATAGCAATTTGAGGCGCACGGCAAATAGAGAGGGCACATCATCCACACTGCGAGACTGGAGTGTGTGATTGGCTGAGAGGCACCTGGCGGCTGATAGGTGTTTCTCAATCCAGCTACACGCCACACACAACTTCAATGCCGGAATAATGAATGAACTGGCTAATCTCACCTTTCACTTTAAGCTCTGCTGTTACTCATCAGCCACTGTGCTGATGAGGCACGTTTCAGACTTGAATCGTGGCTGAATTGAATTTTAGAGTGTAACTAAATGCAAAAAGAACAAAAAACTAGAATGCCACTCGTTACAGTGCACTCCTCCGCTTCGGTCCAACAGGCTAGATTAAATTGAGCTGCAACAAATTGCACACACTCATGGAATCAGTTCCCTGAATGGGCTTGATTTCATCACAATCTATGATTTATTCCTTTGGGAATCTGTGAAAATGTTAAAGAAACACCCTCTCTCATAATATTAAAGAAAGAAATAAAAGAATCCTTGATCTGAGAAAACTGAATGTGCTCTTTCACCCAATTTCAGGATAATCCATCTTGGAGTTTTTGTATAATCATCAGTAAAATCCAACCAACAAACAAAGGAACGGGTGAAAACACAACCTCCCTGGTGGAGGTATCAGAAAATTTGCATCTGAAGTATCAAATACAGCATTCCATTTTGCATTTTGAAATATTCACGTTTTCTGTAGGAATGCAGGAGTTTGTTTTCATTATAAGTAAGATAGTAAATATACGTAATCATTGTATACGTGCACACTCTTTATGATGACAGCCAATGATCTAAAGTCACATTCTCTGCTGCTACAGCTACTACCATTCTACACGATGCTGTTTATGCCGGTTATTGCAGACAGCATGGGAGTTAGGAAGTCACTGGGGGGGAGGTATTTGCAGGAAACTCTGCCAGGTCATAAAAATCTAGTGTTTGTCCACAGACAGACAGAAGCAGAGTGTGTTTCTCTGAGGAACAATGTCTCACTGATTCAATTTTTTCACTGGTGGATGGCCACTGCTGCTGCCTCGGTGTCCCATTTAAGAGCTACAATTGGCTTTCTAGTCTTCAAGCGTTTGGCTGTTTGAGAATGCAGCCTGGTGCATCCTTTTGTGGTTCCTCATGGCACCATATGCGTTGTGTTTATGTTGCGCTGGGTTTTGTGATGTTTGAAGAACCGACTGAAATATGCAATTTGATGTTTTATCTGATGGTCTTATACGGACATCTGTTCCACCCTTTGTTCAATTGGTGATTAAAAATAGGCCTCTAGCGTGTATTTGACAAAAGCAAATTAATTGTTTCTTTGCTGGAGCAGAGTTACGTTACGGTTCATTTGCAAACCTTTTTCAGTTGGACAGGTTGAGTTTCTTGTCTCTTTATTTGACGGGTACTGAATTATGATCCTTGTAGGTGAATTTGTTCATGCTGACGACGATGACACGCTGAAAATCCCTCATAGGACAGGACAGACTGGGGATCAATCATATCAGTGGTACTCGTAGCTGGCGTGAAGACAACAGAAGAAAATTGAAAATAAGGCAAAATGATCTAAGAGTACAGCCTACAAAACGGAGCCGGTCCCCTACTGATTTTGGTGAAAGAATCATACAGCCAAACTATTCTTGAGAACGGGGAGAGGGATACACAACTGTCACATGAAGGAAAATGGCCTCAAAGCCTTAAAACAACCAACCAAGTACTGTCATTTGTCAAGTATCTTGCCAGCAGCGTCTCAGAGGCTCAGCCTGTGTAAAACACACATTTGCCCAGAGGCCTTTTTCTTTTTGTGTCTTCTCCTTTTTTTTTTCTTCGCATTTCTTGTGTATTTTATGCCACCACCTTCACACCTGGCGTCTTGCTGCAGATTCTGAAGTCATCTGCCTCCGTTGGAAACCAGGGCAAGATGAGTGCAATGAAGGATGACCACACATTCCATGATGCTGAGGAGTCTACGTCTGCCTACAGTTTCCCTGCCTTTTGCATTTTGCAAAATGAAAGGTCTAAAATAAGAATAAAAACTACAGGAAAAAAAACAACATAATAAATAAAAAGGATCAACCGACCTGCATATACAAGTCCAAAAAAACGTCATCCCACTATGAGGCCTGTCACATCTTTAATGGCGTCCTACTTTGAGAAAGAAAGTAAACCGTGCCTCAAGATTTGTGTGCATAAACAATAATACATCTACAAACCAGTTCAGACTGTACAGCATGAGCCTGTCCTGTTCTGCAACTGCTTCCCCATTACAAACAATGAGCAATCCAGAAGTGCAATTGATTCAAATTAAATGATAAAGATGTATGACATTTAAGAAAAGACAGACAACCAGGGAGAAAAATGTTTCATCTTTTATCAAATGTATCTCCTGCTGTTGATCATCACTTTGCCCAAAGGCCTCACACTGTCCCACAAGTGAAAGTGCAGTGAAACCTTGTGTCTGGCCAAAGCTAATACTGAACAAAAAGTGACCCTAGAGTCTGACTTCAAGTGCTATTAACTGGATTAACATACCAAGGTTTGGGGATAATCCATTTTTAATCTGAAGCTACAGACCTTCTTTACTTCTATTAGATTTCAATCGTGTGTGTGACACATTATCTCACATTATCTGGCTGGATGGGTGCCTGAGCTCACATGAGCAATAATAGCAGCTATAAGAGTGCCTTGGTTATTGTAATTGGTGTTAATTATGTGTTGTCTTGTACGACATAAAAGCCAGACAGAGCTCAAGTGGTGGATGATCTATTTATCACTGATGTGTTTTAATTGGAGGGCTCCACATCCAGACTTTGACAGCAGCTTTTCTCCTCCATAACAAGTAAGCAAGACACGTAACCTTGTTATAAATGCATTGAATGTACGGGCATTAATTTCAATAAATGTTACTATTGTTACTTTCTTGTATTTAATATCTAAATTGAAAGAGAGAGGGGGGGAAACCTTACAAATATAAATATGAAACGTCTGTCAAAACAATGGCCACACTCACAGAGGGGTCTTCAGTTACAAGCTCAAAAACTTCTTCAGGAGAGTCACTTTTTACTTCAGACGCTGAAATACACCTTCATGTCCCATATGTTCCCTCATTTTCTCTCCAGGCTCATTCCTATTCAGGTTGATGGAGGGGGAGACATTGGCTTCAAGCATGCACCAGGCAGAAGGTAACCATATACAGTACTTCTTCAGACTTGCACTGAGCAGGTTGCCAGTCCATCACAGGGCTTATAGATAAACCGCATACATGGACAGTTACTACTGAACCTGAGCTGCATGAGAAAACCAAGTCCTTTAAACTCCACACAGGGAGTCGCAAGTCAGAAGTCTGGACCCAAGTATCTTAGCCCCTAATGCTAACCCCAGACCAATCTTTAAGACTTCAAATAGAGAACTGCCCCTAGTATTCAGAGCGGAGTTTTTGCATCCTTCCTGTTAAATTGTTTCCATGAATCTAAACCTAGTACTTAAAATAAATAGGTACAAAAACTTGAATGCCACTAATTAGAGAGAATACCACCACAAAGGTCCAACAGTCCCCTTGAAGGTCCAGTGTGTAAGATTTAGGTGAAAGGGATCTATTGGCAGAAATTGAATATAAAATAATCCAAGTGATGTTTTCACTAGTTTGTTTCATCTAAATTGAACAAACTGTTTTCTTTAACCTAGAATTGGCCCTTTATTTTTAAATATTTCAATATATATATAAACATCGAGAGCGGGTCCTCTCTATGGAGTCCGCCATTTTTTTCACACTACTGGACAAACTAAACATCTTTTAAATTTGTATGACAACTGAAGGCTACCACATGTTTTCTTTCATGATTGGAAGGTTGAGGTGAGGGTTGTTCAGCTGCAATCTGCAACTTCACCACTAGATATCACTAAATTCTACACACTGAACCTTTAAACTCAATCAAGCCAAACCAAGTTCTACAGATCTTAGATATGCCTGCTTTTATACAATGATTTGATGAGGAATCAAAAGATTGAATCTGTCCCTTTGTACGGATCGGCACCAATATTAAATGTGTTCTTTCTGGGCCCATGTTTCATCCTTCCACAAAGTTTAAAGTTTACATAACACTATTTGCTCTCTGTATGAGTATAGGGGCATCCCACATGGTAGGTGAGAATGTTTTTTGGTACAGGAAACCAGCATGGCTCTCTGTTTGTCATTTCTATATCTGGAACTTTAAAAAACAGGTGCACTTGGCTTGTTGATAAAGACAAACCCAAAAAACTTCTCAGTGCGTTTAAGGCATACAAATGTTTTACATTTTAAAACCTATACACACTGAGGCATAGGAGGACAAGGTCAATGATAGTGTCATCCTCTTGCCAAGTCACAGCGTGTAGAAATAACTTTTGGCTCACCTGCCAAGACCTGGTAAACTAGAAGTAATGTGCAAGGAATACTGTCCAAAAAGATTCTGTGTAAATAACCTCCACCAAAGAGAACATGTTTTCACCCATGTCTGTTTGCTGGTGTATCGGTTTCTTTATCTGTTGGCAGGAATACACAAAAATCACTGAACCGATCTGCAGCAAAGTTGGTGGAGGGAAGGAGCCGTGCAACTGGACGAAAACAAATCTATATGGACATCTGTGAGTTTGTTGTGAATTGGCTGCAGATTATCAAGCTACTTTCCTGTTTCTATTCTAAGAGCCAGACAGATGTTTAGGATTATTAAGTTTTGGCTGAGTTATGTGATCAACTGAGTGCCATCCTTGTTTATATTTTGCACATTTGCTTTCACAATGCATTAACTTTGTTATTAATAATGAGGTTTTTAAAAAAGAGTCGATAATAAAAAGCTATTCAATCATTCCTGTCTCAATTCACGGCCGGAGTGGCGGCTGACTATAGTTTATTTATTTTTTTTAAATCTTTTTGCATTGTTCAACATCCAGACTTGTTAGCAATTTTCACCTTCTCAACTCATCTTAATCTTACCATTTCTACCCTTGAACATCACTGGTACATACACAGAGCATCAAAACCCAAAAGAACAAAAAGAGGAATATGTTTTATTATTGCTCAATATCCTAGTTTTGTATTTTATGATATCGTTTTCTCTCCTGCTAACTGGAGTCTAGGAGAGGAAATGAGTGCATATTCAGGTTTAGAGGAGATTTCCAAACACCTCTGATATGATGCCAAACTGTACAAATGAGGTGTACTCTAATAAGGTCTCCTTGAAGACTCAATGTTAGAAATGTCAAACCTGCTGTTGTTTGGCATAACATGCAATAACCGAGCAGAGCGTCTCATCCCATTCCATTCGCGTGCCCTTGCACCTTGGCAGATTTGTATTTTAAAGGTGATTTTAACAGCTATGAAGAAAAAAAGGCATCTCTGCTTCTCACTTTGTGCATAAACTGATGATCTGTACGGTAATAAACAGCCATTGACTTCAGACCTTTGGTTTTTGTTTGTCAAAAGAACACTCGCTCGCCACTGCCTCCAGACAGCAACGTGCTAATACCGCGTAGAGCTCAGTTGCATTTGCTTTTTGCCATTTACAACATACTGGGCGCTGCATGAGCAAATTACAACAGCATTGGTCTGAAACTAGTAGAGACACTTGCATTCCGTTTGATGCCAATTTGTTATGGACTACTTTACAAAGTCAAAGAAAGTTTGCCTCAAAAAAAAGAAGACCAACACTGACATCAAGAGGTGCTTCATTACAGCCCATGTGTGATATTTCATCACACGAGTTTGGCATACATAAAAATGGGGAGACATTTTTAAATTTATCATTTTTAGCACTGTTGTCATCATGACCTTATGTAGTTTAATCACAATGAAACGATAGTGGCTGTGAGGAATTCACCAGCTGTGGAATAAAACATGTTTCTTTGAGTATAAATAACGTGAGGGGAAAAAGAGGCTTTTAAAGGAGAGAAATAAACAATGTGCTAAAAATGCAGTACTTTCATCCATCCTTGAGAAACGGCATTGCATATGAAAGGCCTTACTCCACTATACACCAGCTAGAACGTTTCAAATAGATGTGCGAAGCTCAACAGCGATGGTTCTTGCTGCCATTTTAATGGCAAATTTACTTGCAACTTTACCAACAACCAGAGAGAAAGAAACAGGACATAAAAGTGAAGGCTGCTTTGTTTCACAGGCTGCTGCTCTCGTGGGTTTACCCAGACGTGCGGCTTCTGCTTCTCTGTCTGTGGGAATCTTCTTTGAGCGCCTCCATCATTAGAGCTGATATGTGATATAAAACAAGCAAAGTCATTTGAACTAGTTTTGTAAACTGCGTACAAAATGCAAGATTAAACATTGTGTTCAGATACGGCTGAAGACAGGAACACCATGTTTGTAATTGCCTTTGCGATGAACAGTTACGTGAATGCATGCAACTGTTTTGAGGGCATGTGCATCGTATCAGAGAGAAAATATGGAACCTGTTATCTGTAGCGGGAGTTAGGCAATAACACCACTAAATGTTTTGTTGTCGGTAGGAATATAGAGCGAAACTGGGAGAACAGAGCTGCCAGCTAGAACAATTAATTCAAATGCAGCAGAGAAGCATTATCGCTTACCTCCAATTAAACCTTGGTGCCACACCTGACCTTAAGGCTAACTTTTCACTTACAAATTAAATAGAAATGTATCGGACGGTAGCATCAGAAACCACGAGAAATATGATCACTGGATCCTGTTATTCTTATAGTGCTCAGGATAAAATGTCAATGGGCATTAGCTAATTTCATCAGTGATGCTTTTTATTAAATTATTTTAAAAGCCATTCTGGTTTCCTTGCCAAAGATGTCATATTAATTTAAGACTGGGGACCTTGAAAGAAGGATAACCTAATTTGTACATTAATATGATAAGTCTATGGTACATTTTGTGGGAATTAAAAGCACACAGCTAAACATTGCCTCTGATACAGAGACACTCGATGGCAGTGCAATGCTTATACAGCCCCGATAATAAAAAGGCAATACTATTTTATATTAGAACACTTATTTCTGTAGAATGGCAGCTGGACAATGAACAATGGAACACATTGGCTCTCGTAGGGAGGTAATGGCACAATATGTTCCCAATAGGAAACGGACTATTAACGTAGGTTATAATGGGCTGCAGAACATGCAGAAGTACCTGTGTGTTCCTGTAACTGTAGGTCTCATGACTTTATAATTACGATCCGTTGCTTCACAACATGTTATTAGCCCAGGAAGCGTCTTTTATCCACATGGCGGGTCAAAGCGTTCATCGTGTATGCGTTGACACGGCTTCGCCAACACAGACAGGCTCAGCATCACTCGAGTGACGAGCGACCTCGGGAAGCAGTGTGTGGTGTATTGTGCAACCACCTTCTTTTTTTTTACACTGCTATAGGTTCCCCGTAAAGGCAAGATGAGATGAAAAGAGACTTTCCTGATTCCACTCATTCCTCTGTGCTTATGCCTTTATGTGGATTCCATAGTAACAAGTGTAGCGATTTGCCCATTGTGACTCCACTAGCGGAATTGATGCACGTGAACTGCTGGAGGAAGTTTCAAAGAGAAGTGTGATGTTATGCAAAGCACTGTGCTGTTTGATTAAGCACTTCTATTATCAAACCTCCATCAAGAAAAAAATTGACTTGACAAGTTCGCGACTGGTAATACTTTTTTAGCACCGCCGACACACATACTAAGCACCTCTCCGATTAATTCTCAAGTATTCTTGAAGAGAATCAGACGCATAGGGTGTGTACGTGCTTCGGAGAATAAAGAAAAAGCACGAAACAAAGCAGTGACCTAAAGGGACTAAAGGGAGATAAGTTTTACTCTCAAAGTCGAGTGATGTTATGACTTCCCTGTGGACCTGTTGTCCCGCTGTGAGACACCAGCCATGTCACTGTCATGTCAGTATACTGTAGGTCACACTGTGTGAATGACTAAGGGCTTAAAGGGCACGGACAGCTCACTGACAAAACTTGTGATCTGTAACCCTGCTCCAAGTCGAACAAGCCTGTGCTAGACAGTGCAGTATAATATTACAGAAATCCAGTGGGTAAGTGGTGTGACACTGAAAAACGTCAGGGTTCGCACTGGGAATGGTGGACGCGAGCACGGGAACCAGTTCATGTCGGGAGTATGTGTGAGTTTATATGTATGTTAAATTGTCCTCCACCAAATGGTCTAATTAATGGAAAGTGATATTGGCAGGCAATTGCCATTTAAACATACAAAGCGCCGAGGGGGAGGAGGGTGCATCTTCACTTCATGTCTTTATTGCCACGAGGCAGAGACAATTGCTTGATAGGCAGATTGTGACTTTTAATTTAAAATAACTGCCAGTAAACAGAGAAGGCTGTGTGATACACCCGTGGAATTATGGACCTTGCTGGAGCTGGAGGGTATGAAGACAGTGACAAAAAAAGAACAGACAAAAGATGAATAAAAAAAAAGGAAAATACAGAAACTTTACTCTTCATTTCCTTTGGTTGAGAAATTAAATCAAGGAGGGCAATAAGGAAGCTGGTTTCAACAGAAAGTCTCCAAAGATTCCTATAAATGCCTCCAAGCGATGGATGAGGATGACTAGTAATATGAATGCTCCTTTATATTTTTAGCTGCGCTTCACTGTCTGAAGTTATAAAAAGAAGCATATGATATTAAAATACGGGGCCCAGCAGGTATCAGTGGTACATTTGATGATTTGTGTCTAGGTGATCATTTGTAGGGTAAAAGTGTGCGATTCATTTGAAAGAAATACAATGTTACCCAGTTAATAGAGCCAATAGATTTCAAATACAAAGTTGTGTTCCACAGCGAAAACCTGAGCAAATATGTTCAAAATCAATTTTGCTATAAAAAAACAAGTGGCTGCTTGAAATTATCCATTAGAGGACCCAGCAAAGAGGGAACTAGTTTTGAAACATCAACCTAGGTTGGAATAAATGAAGAAAAAAAAAATATAATTATAGAATATTTTCTTTTCTTTGTCTGCAACAACTTTTTAAATTAAACTCTTAATAAATGCCCAAATTTCTCCACCTTTTTAATGTACATTTGATTTGCTTGATTTCTATTTCATGGCGATGTACTGCTCCAGAGAGTTAATTGTCTCCGAACAAATTGGCATTAAGAAAAAAAAATCCCACACTGACTTAAATAGTAACAGATGTTGACTGATTATATTTTCTTCTATTATCAAACCAACTGTATTTCAATTAAATTAAAGATATATAATTGAGATAAGCCCATTCTATTCATTTAATTATACCTTCATCCCGTGTTTTAAATCACACAAAGCCACTTATATAAGATGTTCTGCTTTGCAGCACTGAATTCAAAATGTCCCTGCGTCTGCCTACACACACCTGGATATTTCCTTAAAGTCATACCCAGCATGCTTAATGACCTTGTTTAGTGGAGGGGAGGTGAAGGTGCTCCTAGCCTGCCACATTCTCCTAATTGTGTTTTAATTACACCTCAGACTGTATCATCTGCAGTAATTCGAGACAGCAGGTCAGCTTCATGATGGAGTAATAATAAAACTTTAATTGAAAAATTAGATGTCGTTCTTCCAAGGCTTAAGATTCAAACTCTTACTTCTTGAAATAAAAGAGTGGGTATATTTTGTATTCATCATGAATTGCCAGCATAGGAATAGAGCAATACGTTTTAAAGAGAAGAAAAAAACCCTCACCCGGTGATAATGAGAGTCAAATTATAACAATTTTGCCATCAGGTTACAGAATGCTGTCCTTGATTCTCATGTCTGAGAGCCCATTGTCGGTGTCAATCACACAGCTGTTATTGCAGCTCTGTTTCACAAAGGCTTCACCCTTCAACAGGCTTGTGTGTAAAGCCTGTCGCGTTCTGCGGGGTATTTCTACAAATTCATCAGCCGCAGCAGTGGGAACAATTTTTTGAAGCTGAAGATCTCGTGGTGTAACTATGACAAGTTCACCGCGTCTCCACAAGCGGTGCACGCTGGCAACAACCACCTGTCTCTCCAGTGCTCTTTAGAAGCTGATGACCTTGAAGTGGATAGCGAGGAACCTTTGCTCTCCTGGATCCATTGAAGATTTCTGAGAGAGACCCCCCCACTGTCCCTGCAAAAAAAAAGAAAAAAGGCTTTCCGGTTAATATATCTGGAACAACAGAAGGCATCCACTTCCTCATGCCGGCGCAGAGATCCCTGCCCGAGCTTGGCCCCATGTTTCTGGCTGCATGTGACTTCAGACAGACTTGGGAAACGTTTGTGTTTCATGCTCCGTTCCTGGGCAACTTTTGGCGGCTGGTCGAGTGAGCCTGGCAGGGGACTTCGCAGCAGAAACCCGTGGTTCTAATTTTTGGAGCTTCAGCCTGTCGGGCAAATCTGAGAAATTCTCCTCTTGGTCCCGATACTTGGATGAGGATGTTGGGGTGTACGTTGTCCCTACTACTGTTAGCAGGACAGGCAAAATGTCTCCTTCTTTCTAGCAGAAGTGTGATGAAGAGAAGGTAAAATATTTGAATAAAGTCTTCCTCCTCAGAGTTAGGCCAGCAGCAGTGTTATCCTGCTCAATGTTTACGAGTCGGCTTGTTTGAAAGTAAGCAGGTAATGCCTTCCTTTGTGCGGAGGTCCTTTTCCCTTCTTGTGTGGGCAGTTGAACGTCAGCATAGTGCAGGAGGAGAGATTGGATGCATTAGAAAGACATGTGCTTGACAATTTTACTGATCACTTATCACTTTATCTACTCCATCATCTATCTTCCTCGTTTGCTCCCCTCATAATTGCTGCAGCTGCTAGAGGTCAGTGAACAATAAAACATAACAACGAGCGATAATAAGCTGCTTGAACAGAAGAACTAGAGGGTTCGTTGTTCCAGGAGTAAAAAATTCAGTAATATGCAAAAGAAGTCGCCTCCTCAGCGCTGGTCAGCGTGATTGTTTTTCTTGCTTAACAAACGAAACACAGAGATTGTGGCCAGGGTGAGTGTATCTGTGTACTAGCCCAGTGGATAATTGCTCCTCTCTGTATATATCACTGGTGTGACAAAAAGGTGAAGGTTTAACCCAACAAGAGTGGTGGTTCTTGTTAGCATGACATAATTGTACTAACAAGCCACAACGGGAGAGCCTAGTTTGAAAGGGAATGGAAGTTTCTAATTGTAACCCTGTCTTCACAAGCTCTGTGTCCATGAGGCCTGAATTCTGTGGCTACAGAGTTAAAAAGGACATTCACACAGCTAGTACCAGCGTGTATTTGCGGATCCATCCTGACTAACCACACAAGCATGTGCAAATGAATGTTTTGGTCCACCGGAGTCAGCTCCTGTGTTGCAAGGTCACATCCTAAATTATATTTTTATTCTAAATACGGTTAATTGTGAGTGTATCAGTCTTTTGAAAGCCCTCACAAAAAAGCATGTATATGTTTCTCCTTGTTTGCTCTCCCCTGCTGTGCTTTCTTTATGTGTCAATCTCGACCAACTCCACTGAAGTGGAGCAGTCAATATCGCTCCGCGCCACGTGAAGGGTGAGCTTTAAATGTAGACAGCATCGGGTGCATTAGTCCTCTAAGGGATGGCTCATCTTCCAAATACAATGTATTGAAGCAGAAAAAACAAGCGGCCTGATTGCTTTTAAAACACTTGAGGATCTATTCTCGCACCATGTTTAGGCTCTTAAGCATGGGACAATTACTTAACAGTGATTTCAGTCTTAGTTGCGATTCTGGTAAGGTAATTGTTTGGGTAAACATACTGCAGCAAACCCTTAAGTCTCCACAAACTGCTAAACTTGCAGTCCTTAACGAAGCTCCTGTAGGAAACCAAAACGCTCCATTTTTTTAATTGACCCACAAACTGAGTGCAGTTTCAACAAGCTTCCAGTTTACCAGATATTTAAGGTTTCTATTAGCATCTTATGTAATTTTTTTTATAAAACTTAATACATGTAAACAGTTTTTATTTAATTGCATTTGCTGTCATTAAGTTACTTAGTATTCTGTATGAGGAAACAAAGTTGTACCACAGTAAGTCAGCATGCTGTAATACAGCTACAATGGCAGACCCATTAGACTACTTTGTTGAATGTAATAACCAAATGATGGTTGCTGCTGGTGGTAATAGTGCCTTAAGGTTATAGCTGTCAGTGATCATCTCTAGCAATGAGCATTACAGGCTAAGCCCTCCCCACACCCCTCCTCCAGGACCCATAAAGGCCACCCTGCGCTTTTGTTCAGGCAATCAAGATATGCATGGACATTAGTTTCGAAAGCCAAATGGTGCAATTCAACCCTGACCTGCCTTCAGCATAAAATGAATTGAGACTGAATTATTCTCCCCCAGTTACTTTCCTATGCAGCACCATCATAAAGAGCAGTGGCTCTAATTTCCTTTGACAAATCGTTAAAGAGCCCCGGCACTATTGTGTCAATTCATCTCCACTCAGGCTACTTCAGCAGAGTACAGTATCCACACATTCTCTCTGTCTCTCTCACGCATACTATTGAAACTAAATATCAGCTACAATAATAACTATAACAATGTACTGTTTTGTTTACAGTAAATCAAATACATTTTGGTTTTATTTTGCTTTTGAAAAACACAAGCTTTCAAGTCCTCAATCATTTCTTTGTTTTTGTGTCATGCAATATTATTTGCACTATGCGCAACGTGCACCCGTGTGCTGCCGTTCTCAATAAGTAACTTGAAGCCTTGATCTGTCAACATATTGATTTCAAAGCATTTATTTTGTGCCTATAGAAATATAGATTTGACTCTGGGACTGATGCTGCGACACTCAACGGGATTGGTTCAATATATAGTATGCAGTGAAAATTAAATAAAACGTGAACACTTCTCACCCCTTAATGTTTCCCTTTGTTATATTGCTGGCTTCCATTATACAGAGCAGCAGTTGTATCGATCTAATGGAGACGCACAGTGGGCTATAGCCAGTTGTGAGCCGACAAAGAGACCTTATGTTGTGCGGGCTGTGTCAATAGGAACACTATAAATTACAGTAGAGTAGCAAAAGGATGGATTCAGCTCCTTGTTGATTGGGTGCTTGACCTAACAACATGCATAACGCCACATTTACAAACTAAATGCATTTTCAAATCAGAGCTTATTTGTTTTTGTTGTTTAAACATTTGTTCACAAATACATCCGAGTAGAGCAATCAATCAAAATCCTGCCTCTGACTCCACCAGACTCCTTTGCTTAAGCTCAAATGTATTTATTTGCTAAAAGGGCCAAAAAGGCAAACCTTTCAAAATCCATATTTTGGTTAAGTACTAATTGCCTTAGTCTCATTGGTCATTTCCCTTGTACATCTAATGATTCTGGTTATTTTTAAAACACAATCCTCACTAGGAATACCAGTTTTGTTAGAGAAGCTACTATAATTGTGAAAACTTAAGCACGATCTTCAAAAAACTCTTTCTTTCTTTCTCAAATACCTGTGCATCTAGATTTATTGTTATGATTTAACAATACATTTATTTTAAAAAAATATTTGCTTTCAAGCAAACAACTCCAGTACCCAAACATGATGTGACATGTCTTTTCAAGGAACATTGAGATAATTTATTCGTAACATGGCTACAGTTTTTTTTACACAAGCTGAACTGCTGTATTTTATTATATAATTCAGTCAAATAGACATCTTTATCATACACTGTTTACCTTAAAATAAGGTGTTAGTTATAAAAAGTTGGACAGCTGGACATCATTCAAATTGCTAAGCACACCATGGAGTTGGTGATGTCTTTATATCTATTTGAGGACTTGTTATGTGGTGCTACATTAACACTCTAGCCCCATAACCCTCACAAACACATTGTTGGTTTGTTTGGATGTCCCCTGATCGCAGCGACCTGTCCGGAGAAGCCCCGCCTCTCAGCCGCTGTCAGCTGGGATTGGCTCCTGCCGCGCTCTGACCGTCGAAGGATAAGCGATATAGATAATGGATGGATGGATTTTCAGCTCAATGTCACTGAACTTGAATCTAAAACATCACCATGGAACAGATTTCTTTTTTCCTTTGGCGAATCTTTCAGGGTCAGTCTGCTCTTTAGAATCCATTTCCTTCTGCTCTGCACACCAGACGTTCATGTGGCCGTACACCCACAGCTTAACTGCCTTAAGAGAGACTGATTGATTAGCTCTTATTATGGGCCTGGATAATGAGCAGGATGCACTCAAACTGAACATTTTCAAATCCACACATGCATATACAGTGTTTTAATCTAAATCTTGTTCATCACAAAAAGCGAGGGATTATAAAACAACAGCAAAAAGTATAAAAGGGATTGTTAAATGTATGCTTTGTAAATTCATGATTACACAAAGCATCTTAATGGAATATATCGACATCTCTGTTAGATAAAATGTCAACATAATTCTTTGTGTGAAGTTCCCCCATTCAGTACAGCAGACTCCCTCGGCATGCTTCACCTGTTGTAAACATGCAGTGGATTTGTGGCATGCCCCTAATCTTTTTTTAATTGTGGGGGTGTGGAAGAACAATCTTCCTTTTGTAGTTCTAAGTCTAATGCTGCTAAGACTATTAGAATCGAACCATGGCAAAGGCTTTGGGGAATTCTTTTGTTAAGTAGATGTTGGTGCGCGGGTGATAACAAGATTGAATTACTTCCATGTTCGACAACAAAGTTTTGGATAATCCATTGGCAGAGTAGGGGTAATGTGGTGTGGCATCAACAGCATGACTCAGAGCTCCTTTTGATGGTTGGTTCAAATGATTCTAAAATTAATATCTTATCCCAGTCTTAACTTTAACTGAGGGAATAAAATATGAGAAGGCACATAAAGTCAAATACCTCTAATCTCTGCAAGAAGATGCAATTCATTTTCAGGAATTCCTGTCATACAGCCACCCCTAAAGAGGTTCACATGGAGTTGAACAGAAATTAGAGAACCAGAAGCATGAAAACCAAAGAGGTATTTTTCAGGGATATGATAAACATTAGGATAAATGAAGAAAACATATCGAATTATGAAACACCTTTCACTTCACATCAGAACCAGCAACTAGATCCCAAGGACGTTTTGTTGCAAATAGTGTCCAGAGATGCACAGAAAACTGATACGCTACATTTCAGTTCTTTGTTGGCTATATCTACTGTCAGAGTGTGGCAGTGTCACATTCTTCTGACAGCAGCAGCTACATTCACTTCACAAAGCCCCTTATCCCCGATGACCCATTGCAGAATTCTACCTTCAGTATACCAAGCATTAGAGAAGGCCTATTTCTACAAAAATATTTGGCATATGTAACAACAAGAGCTTGGGAATGCAGACTGCAAGTATTTGGACATCAGCGGACAATAGGTACAGACTGTATGTATCCAATGCTAATAATGTCTGCATGATGCCTCTGCAGTGAGGCTGGTTGAGTATGTTAAGATGGAACTTTTAGGTATTTGGGGTCAAAACAACATGACAGTTAGACCCAGGCTGTAAAATAAAACCATCTTGAAGCCAAGGCTGAGCTGAAATACAAAGTAGGTCAATCATTAGCATGCCTTAATGCATATGCTAAAGTTAATGCTACATTATGCAGCCTTGTGACTCATGGCAGTAAAAGCCACAGTGTTACTCCAACCTTCTCACCTCAGTTGGTTGAAAGATGCCATTCATCACCTCAGCATCTGTGATAAGTGCCTCTTGGAAAGCCACAGCAGGCCTTGAGGAATCAGATGGTAAAAGCCGCGGCATTTTTCATTTAAAATCACAAGACTGCATCTTGTCTACAAAAAATGCGGCACGCTGCTGTAATTTACTGCCCTCTACCACTGATGCTGTTTCATTTCTTTCTGTGTCACCTCACTGTGGCCATTGCTTGCTGTTTTTACAACATTTAATAAACCTAGCAACAGTTAAGTAGACATAAGTGCACATACCGACACTGAAGATTTGGCATGGAGCATGTTCGGGTTCACAGTCAGCCAGCAAACAGCCAGTGGCTGGGCTAACAAATCAGACGATTAGCAGGAAGATGAGGCAGTAGCAACAGGTGCTTTGGACAGGGAAGCAGTTAAGTGGCAGGAAATAGGAAAACAGGAATAGCTTGAACACCAAAGCAGCGTGCTGACAGGCAATCTGCCAAAGGACACAAAAACTGCATACACACAGACATTAATTGGAGATTAAGGACCACTGGGAAGGCAGGCAGAGATCAAGGCCGATAAGAATGAGCAACAGGTGTGAAGGACAGGGGGGAACACAAAGGGTTCCTGGAGGACAGGTGAGAAATGGCCAAGCCAGAAAAACAAACAAACACACACTGAGAAGAAAAATCGCCAGCAGCATGGCAACGAGGAGTAAGGGCGGCGGATGGAGGAGAGGAGTAAACAGTTGTTGTCATGTCCCAATAACTTCTTTTCATATATTTCTAATCAAATAATGATCGAGGGATTATTCTGTGAGGATAGGATACCATTTGTGGATGATTTTTCAAGTGTAATATTTTCCGTTCATTCAAACTAGCTGCCTCCTTCTAAATGGTTACTTTTAGAACATGGCTTTAAGTAAGAACAAGGCTTGCTCTTAACCATGACTTTTTTTTTAAATCCAACAGGATTGAAAATTCCGTCTTTATTCTACTTTATACCTTGTATAAACTATTCAGCCACAACTTATTCCTCTGCGTTTCATTGAAGGATCTGCAGAGGGTCTTCACTCTGTATGTGTTCCCTTGCTGAAAATGTAACCAGCTCTTTTATGGAAAGCTCGCATTCACCTTCTCTTTACTTTGTATTTCAAATTGAGGATCATTTAGCTCATCCTCAAAAAAGGTCTTAGCAGAGTCAATGTTCAGTCCAATTGAAGACTGCTTCTACATGAGTTCACTGCCATCAAGGCCAGAATATAGACTGATTCTAAACAGCCTGGATAACAAAACGCACCAACATTAACTCCGTTGATCCTCCAATAAACAAACTTTCTAGACCCTTAACCCTAAGCCTTAACCCCTAACCCCTGACCCCCTAACCCTGGCATTTAAACTCTGATACGCTGTTGGAGAAGTGTAGCTGGTCTTGATCCATCAGCTTGTCTGGCATCAGTCTTTTGATATTTGTGACGCTTATTATATGTCTTCATTCTATGTTATTTGAGAAATGAAGCCTATATAATCGGAGTATGATTTAGTGTTATATGTTGTCTTTTCATAAATCAGTAAGTCAAAAAAAGGTCACCAAGTAAAGTAAGACGCTGCATCTTTGTGTCTTCGTCTCTTCTTCTTGAATTACCACTTTGTGCAGACAATCAATGGGAAGGGATCTACAAGAAGTTGTCAAAAACATCCCATTTTGACTTTCATAGAAAAGTTAGTCGTGAGGTTTCTACCCAAAGGACAACCTTCAATAAGAGCGTCAAAACAAATGATACATCGGCACAACAATAAAAAGTGTGGAGGTACAAGCTGAGGATCCCCTTTGATGCCCCCGGATCTTCAACACTGTGTGAGTAAATCAGGGGAACTTTACTGTACTTTCCTCAGCAGTGCCTCAAGAAGAAAAAAAGAACACAGGAATCCCGTTGACAAGCCTTGGAAAGTTGTCAAAACACTAAGTTAAGTAAAGTAATGTTGCATTCAGCCCATGCACACTGGACCCAGGGAAATCTGATTCGGTCCACTGGTGAGATTGATGCAGAGCCTGAGGTTGCTCTCCTGCAGACAACACCGAAATTCTCCTCCAGCTTATAGACTGAGGCCAAGGCTAGGATCACTTCCCCAAGCCCTGGAATCTCTGTCTCCCCGAAGCAAGGCCTCGGTCCTAATTGGCTTTTGTGATTGGCTTGTTAGATAGCCAGGGTCCTATCCTGGAATTCCTACTCAAGTGTGGGGGGGGCATTCATTGTAACTGTGAGCCACTGAGCCTTAACAAGATGTCCGGTCCCGCAGGCAGCCCACTGTGATCCTCCTGAGGGCAATCAGTCGACTCTCTCACCTCCTGCGCCTTAGAAGGAGCCTCCCTCAGGTGATGACCGGGGGCCAGGGATCAAGGAGGGTGCCACTGTGACACTCTTAGTCTTAAACACAAGTTCATTCCTCTACTCCAGTCCATCCAGCTAATTAAAGTCGATGCCCGGGAAGAAGCCTGACTTCAGCAGTTATATGAACCTAAGTGATAATCTTGGCCAATGTGGAGCTGCCACACAGATTCCAGAGAAACAGGTATGTGTGAGGTGGAGTGTTCTGTTGTGGTCATGTGTTTTTAGAGATTGCAGTGTGCAACAACGTAACCAAGGGGACACAGTTAAAATTGTTATTAATAACATTGACAGAGTGGCGTCTTATCTTTCTTAATATCCTGTTTAAAAACCTCTTCTCCTCATTGATTGGGTAATTGATTTTTTAAAATGCAATATTTGGAGGCATCTTGCAGTAACAAGCAGAGTGCCTTCGAATGACATAAAGAAGATTTACCAAGGTGCCAAACAGATCTTTAGAGATAAAATTTAACTCGAGAACTTTTTCAAAGTAATACATTTTTCACTGCAGAATAATGATTTCCTTGAAGTCTGGACAGCAGGTTGAGTACATGGCGGCTCGACAGAGATCAGACTGAATTAATACAGCTACATAGTGGCCCATTGACTTTGTATTTATACTTTGTATTGGAAAAAACTTTGTTTCTCAAGTAGTAATAATTGCAGTGATTAGAACCAATAAAACATATTTTTTACAGTTCCCTCATCGTTCTAGCGCTAGCCATTAGCACTTCCTCCACAATGTGGATGAATTAACCCAAGTGCATAAGGATAGTCAGTGTCCCAAGAATAAACATGAACTTTGTGTTTATGCATCAAATGTTTTGGAAAATTGTGGCCTGTTCATAACATTGCCATTTCATTTTGTTTTTTGATCTATGCAACACCCTTGTCCTCTGTAATTTTCACAAATAGTAGGTAGGCGCTGGACGAGAGACAGACTACAACACAAAAGTGATATTTGGCGAAGCTGAGGTAAATTAAGATGAGTCCCAGAGACTGCTGCTGCTAAATTTCAACTTGGATTTGTGGTTTTGAATTTAATTCATAGCATGAGAGAAATAGAAACACACAGACATGGTTTTATTGAATCTCCTTAAAATTTAGTTGATTGAGAATTGAAAGTGAAATTATGAAATATTTAATATGTGTGTCCCCACTCTAATAATGCCTGCCGTGATAAGCCACACAGAATTGTGATTTGATTTCCATTCATTGTGGACAGATCAACAAAAACCTTATCCCAAACCTTGACCATTACCAATTTAAGCCTATCAGACACACACACACACACACACACACACACACGCACACACAGACAAAGTAGGCATAATCTAAGTAGCGAGAACAAAACAGACTTTTATTATCACTGTTCCCTCATCTTGTCCTGCTCCAGCTGTGTGTTTTAGCACTAGCCATTAGCACTTCCTCCAAATTGTGCAGTTTCTGGCATGGTGCCATGCTCTATCATTGGCATACTCTCCCATCTTGTGTTTTAAATTGTACGACGCAAAGAATGGAGCTGTGTGGGCCTTGTTTGTTAACGACACAACACCCCTATGAGTTGCTGCTGGCAGCTTGCCTGGCCACCGGAACTGTGGCGCACTACACTGAAAAACTGGATGTGAACCCATTCTCATTTTTAAACGTGCATATCTATTTAGTCATTTACCCAGAAGTCATTAGGGCTGTGTGTGAAGCTTTTTCTCCCTGTGATCTACTCACACTAATTATATCAAACTTGCTCTTTGGGTTTTAATCTGTTTGCAATATGATGAAGCCTTTCCTCCAATGGTCTCAGAGATGATTGAAGTGTTGCACTGGAATGCAGCTGCAGTGGGTTTACAGCACGGCCAGGGTGTCCAACCCCACTAACTCAGTCATTGTCCTCTAAGTGGAATTTTGCTGCAGATTTACAACCTCCACCTCTGTTGTACGATGGCCAATATGAATCACACTTAGAGATAACAAACCAAAACACTGGACACAGGCAAACACAGTCCCCCTGCTATCCCACACATCCATGTGAAGACAAAACAAAGCTGCTGCTGATGATGGACAGGCACATATATACCTCATGTTCAGGAACTCATAAAAAAAGGGAATAAAGGAGAGGATTTCTTAAAACCCATTTACCCTCAAGATTTCACTTCTGCGGATGACTTTCCTTTGCCTTTAAAAAATGTCCCCATTTCTACCTCGACTGGACCTAAAATAGAAGTAAGACATTTTCATATACAGTTTCGTTCTCAATTTCCACAGCACTCAGACATTAAAGATGCACAGATTTCAGCTGGCTGTTGCTGGGGACTCACAGCAAGTCTATTATAAACTTAATTAAATATTTCACATGCGAGGGGCATCAGATGGACACCATACAACTGTGTGGAGTACAGTTGATAGGCTTGGCTTTATATTGCTGCCTGGCACTGCCTAAATAATCCATGAAAGCTCTTAAGGTGGCTACAGACAAGTGTAACAGACTTATAAACTTTTAATAATGAGCACAATGATAGTGTATTACTCTGATGGGAAGCCGGGATTATACATAAATGATAAGGTCTTGTTCCAAAACCATTTCCAGCGAGCTGAGTGTGAGGCTTTCATTTCCAGCAGGTTGTGCCTACAGAACATTCAAGTTGAGAATGGGTGAGTCTTGTCATGCATATACTACACAAATGCATTATTCATTTTGAGAGACAAGAGAGAGGGTACCTTGATTCATCTATTTATTAGGACTGTCAGCATACAGTCGAGTGTGAGCAAGTGTTTTCACTCTCATAAAGATGGATCAAGCCTGAGACAAAATGCATCAAATTATCCAGATACTGCCAAGGGTATTCCTGTTTGTACAAGGTTTAGCAGTGGGGGTGGAAAACAGTTGTAGGTTGTCAGAAATCTTTGAGGATGAATAAATATGATGAAGGGTCTTAATTATGTGATTGCTGGCTTGGAAACCATATCACTGAAAATAGACAAGAGCTCGGCGGGGAGGGAGAGAACTCCCACACCCTTCACAGGGGGAGAATGACAGGTACATGTTTGAATGGTGCTTTTCGGCATTCGGCATCTTTGTGCACTTGAAGTATATTCTGAAGAGCTAAACACACGGCTATCCACACACTTAAATGGGTTGTGCAGAAACAAAGACTCTACAGACCTATAGAGAGGAATCCAGCATGACTCCAGCTTACATCTCAAATATGAGCTGTGTGCATGAACAGTTCTGAATTCTCAACCCAGATATTCAAATAAAATGGTTTTGGTCATGACTCTGAATCATTCAGATTATGAAAACAAACATTGTCAACATGGAGTCTCAGATTAAGGGCTTAATGTGGCATGAACAACGCTATTCCTTCCACTGTGGTTTGGTTTAAAATCAGATACAGCGTAAGGACACATCAGTTTATTGTCAACCAAAACAAATTAAAATAACTATCGGTAACTTTATTGAATTATACATTTGAGATTAGGAATCCGTTCCTGCTGAGCTGAAAGAGTCTGAACATTTTCCGCTCACTTGTTTCTTCTGTGTTTCAGGTTTAGTAGTCCTCTCTGTCTCCAGATATCAAAGAAATGTGTGTAATTTAACTTGAATAAGACTCATCCGATAGCTGACTGTGTGCATGTGAATGTATCCCCCGTGGTGGGATGAATGTTATAACAATAGACAGCTATCAGAATGCAAGCAACGCTCTGAGATTCTGTTATTATTGCTTTGGATCAATATTTTTCTGCAGTTAAATACCTCAGCAGATAGCGTTTACCTACTTGCGATGCTCGTATAGCTGCGTTCCTGATGAGATAATGGCTGCAATGCACTTGTGGGAGCGTTTTTTTTTCCTTTTTTTGCAGAAACAAATATTCCATTCCTGAAGTATGTTCACGCAGAGTTGACTTAACACGGAGCTCCCTATTGATTATTTTTCCCTACAGCTCTTTCACACTCTAATCACACTAACAAAACAACGGGACAGGTGCTCCTTGAAGATACTGGCAGCACCATTAAGTATTTAACAACAATGGTGCACCGCAGAGGCTGTACTGTATTCCTATTCTAGGGTAACCTACTTATCACCACAGTATGAATGCAAATGCTGATGTTTATTACAGCGCTCTCGCACACTGAAGACGTTAGTTGAAATTCACACTGTCTGTTCTCCGCCATACGTGCCTCTGTAAGGGAGGGGTCTGATGCAAATAAAGGAATAGAAACAGTAAAGAGAACTGATTCATTTTGCAACAATTGGCTGTGTGTATACCTACCACTATCTGATTGCTCCACGTTTTTACGGTTTCCCTGTTTCTATGTCTGTATCAGCAGGCGTTATCTTCCCCTGTGCCATACAAACACAGTAGGATACATATTTGTGTAATGTTTATTTCATGAATAAACAGCATCAGATCCAAAGAACATTGCATCTCCATACACCGCAGAAGAGGGTCAATGCCGTGAGCCGGTGTGCGCTGTTGTCGCATTGTTCAGACATGTAACCTTGGTCTCTGTGGTCCCTGAGCAGCACGCGCCTTCGTCACGTGGCACAGGCTCTATTACCCTTCTTTACTTGGACCACAATACCTCAGGGGAAGAGTTCAGTCTGGCCCAGTTGACTGTCAATGATGCAGTTTGGCTTTTTTGTCTCTCCCAAGCCTGAGGAGGAAGTATAATTGAGAAACCAGCAGGGCCCTCTCCCTCCTCCTCAAAGTCATTTGCTTACATACTCTGTTCCCACACCAATCATCAGCTTAGCGGCTTAGCTGTATTTGTACTTGAAGATTGTATGGCTGTTGCCGTCAGCCGTCTTATCCTGCCAGCGACTGTGAAGGAGAGTAGAAACTTTCGCTTTGGCATGCACATAACATTGATCCATTTGTTGAGTGAGTCTCTCAGTGAAATCCAATGATTAAAATCACTTGCAGCACAGGAAACGTCTGTGGATGAATGACCTCGAAAATACATTCACAAAGACAAAATAATCTGGTAGACGACACGCTGGATGACAATTCTACCGCTAGTTGTTTTCACTGGAGCAGATTTGGTTAATGATTCTGAAAGAGTGATCACAAAAAAGCAGAAAATGGACTCTTTGTAAAGCCATCCAACAGTCGTTTCACCCCGAACAGGGCGAGATGGATTTATGGGGGATAAAGCTCTGCTAATCATCTGTCTCAGAGTCGTCCTCCTCACCTGCCCTAAGGCCGAACACACAGTTTGATTAAAATACACGGTGTGAGGATAAATAGATTCAAATTAATGATACAAAGTGTATTATTAAATCTATTTTTATGTTTTCATATTGATGAAAGCACTGAACAAGTTGTTTCATCCTGATGAAATGTTGTGGGAGTTGTCTTTCAGAGATCATTTAAACAAAGTCAATTAATTAAAAGTTTGGATGCAAGTGTGTGCTGCTATTATTTCACTTTGTGCATTCTCATCTTGATCCCTCCCTGTTGCATTGTCAGACTGTGAACGGCTACCTTCAAATTCAAGTTACACTGAGAAAGAAAAAAAATGCTGAGGTGTGGGATTTTCCGTAGATTACTGTGTCATCATTTTTGGGGTTACAGCGAGGAGTCAAGCCCTTGGAGATGTGATCATTCTCCTCTTTTTAAGGCGAGCAAATTGTCTCCTGAAGTGGCAAGACCTTGCCTGCCTGCGCCCGGTATCCAATAGATTCAGAAACCGTTGTACGTTATTCCTTAAGTAATCTCCGAGCGCAGAGATAACACACCTCGCAGCTTTTTAAAAAATCATGTTACGAAAATACATAATATATCAGCCTGAATATATCTTTCCCTCAGATGAAAATCTGGCACAGCATCATCGTAGAACTGCGGTTTACGTTAAAAAAAAGAAATGCCTTCCTTTAGTATGAAGCAAAGGCTGAATTAACATTACTTACCACTTGACAATATGAATGATTTCCTTTTAATCACATTCTGACTCATTCCCAACTCCAACATGAATCCCCTGTCAAGATTTTATATTCCCACATTAGAGAAACCTATGTAAATTAATAAAGGAGATATACGTTCATACCAGAGCAGCTCAGGCTAAAAGAGATGGCTAATTAAAAAACGGGAAATGGTATTAATGTTTCTTGTCAGCAGCTGATGAATAAGTATCGGACTGAATATCTAATTGTTCATATGAATGAATCTCACTTATTATGCAAACGGTCACAAGGGCAGCTGATGTTTCTCATGTGAGGCCGCGCCCTAGCATCCAGCCTGACCTCCCTCACATTACAAGTTTATAGATTTTACCTTGTGCGACAACATTGCATTACTGCCGCCTTTGATACGGTGAAAGGGCAAAATCATTATTCACTCCGCTGCAGTAGGTGACTTGTCGGCAGAATGTAAACATCATTTTTGAGCCTTCGTTTGAGAAACTGAGGCCGTGGCTTCCGTGAAGATGTCTCGAAAATGGTCCTCATTAAAGTAACTTTGGAAAAGAGACATTTCACCTCTCCGGTGTGCATAATAATCTTATTAGCCTCAACTAGTAATGCTAATTATATTGTTGATACAGCTAATAATTGCATTCTGTGGAAAATGTTTCTGTCAACAACGATGTCCTCAGATGACACACAAGCATTTCGAGGTGCAAGTGGGACGGAGTTCTGTGCTCACAGTTGCCTGCGAGACGAAACAGTGCACCGCGGAAATTACTCTTAATAAAAATAAATTGAATTCGTTCGTATTTAGCTGATTTTAATTTATTGGATTTTCATCAAATGTGAAAATGTTGCAAGTGAAATTGAATGAGTTATTGAGACGTGCACAATGTCTTATCCTTGGAACATTTCCATTCAATGAAGTTTTTCTAAGCTCTGCTGGATCCGTAACACAAAGCACAGAGCAGATGCACCCAAGGTTTAATTCAATTATGAATGCAAATCACAAAGCTATCAATTTAAAAACAAGTGCAACTCCTGCTGGAACATTAAGAAAATATTGTTACATATGACATCCGAACGCCTCTCGACCTTAACATTTTAAATTAATAGATAGAGTTTCAGAGGATTTGGAAGGAGAAAATATTATTATTCTTCAATACAATACAGGCTGGAATATAACTTACCGGTTTTAAATGGACTCTTGACTGGAATGAAACACTTAATATTACAGGTTTTTCTTTTTGAAGTTGCTTCATGTCTCAAAAAATATTGAAATGAATAAACTGGAACATACAGAGTTTTGACAGCCTATCAGAGCAGTTGATTTAACATTTGCTTTAATCGGAAAAAACACTACAGCTTCCTTCGTGTGTGTCTTTGTAAATCTGTGAATCTCCCGTTGTGTAGATTATTGTGGAAGAGAAAAGCAGTCGTAGCCTGCAGGTGAATGGCTACAGACAGAGAAGTGCTGATGGAGCATTGACTGTAATCCTGAGGCGTTGACAGACTAATCTTCCCATCTGATAGGTTTGAAACATGGCAGCAGCGTATCCTGAAGTTGAAACACAGTAGCTTAAGGCACCAAACAACGCAGTCATACATAAAACAAGGCAAAAGTCAAGGTGCTTTGCTTTACACATGCGACACAGGCAAGCTAATTCATTTTATAAGAATAAGACATCAATCATATTTTTTACTAACTATTTCTGACAAATGTCCAGTGCATTATCAGTATTAGAAATGTGACTGACTCACACGTGAATTCAGCCCTTTTTGTCCGGTTGTTTCAGATTGAAATGTTGAGGTTTTGGGGCAAAGAAGACATTATCCATCATTGTTTGTATTGAGGTATATATTGGAAGAAACTGAAAATAAAATAATCCTAGTGATGTTTTCATTAATGTGATCTAAATTGTTAGAATTTATGTTTTCTTTACTAGAATGGGTCTTTTATATTTAATTATTTTTATTTGCATCAGGAGAGGGTCCTTTCTACGGAGGCCGCCATGTTTTTTCTTTACAGGAGCCCAAACTGGACAAACCAAACACCTTCTGAGTTCATATGACAACTGAAGGCTACCACAGGTTCTCGATCATGTTTGGAAGGGGAGGCTGGGGTGAGAGGTGTTCAGCTGCAACATGCAACTTCACCACTAGATGTCACTAAATTCTACACACTGAACCTTTAAGACCTGTCTGTACTAACACACCTGAAAACATAGCAAAGACAAAAGCTTTTCTATGTTGCATTCTTCACTGGTAGCCAGGGCTATTGCCAGTTGTTTCCGTGAATTTTTTTTCTTATTTTATCACAACTGTTGATTATTATCCTGAGAGCCTCAAGTGAACAAGTGAGGTGAAGTTTGCCTCCACCTCAGCCTCTTTATGATGAGCGACAGCAGCTAAGGGAGGAGCTTAACCAAACTCCTCCATAGCAAAAACATGCACAAAAAAAATAGAAAAGAAAAACTCTTAGAGATTAGACATTTGTTCATCCATACACAATGTATTTAGCTGAAATAAGATATCTTAATGTTTACGTGAATACTGTTCTGTGTAATCCCAGATTTATTTCTCAGTCAAAATGCACACCAGTAATTTCCGATTGTTTAAGTTGTTGTAGGATTTAAATTTGAATATATTCAGTTTTACCATTCACATTGTGTAGGCGTATCAACAAAATGAATGTGCTGCTACGGTGCCTAAATGTAATGGTTCAATGAGAAAGCTAAATGCTTACTGAAACCGCAGATCTATAATGGTTTCAGTTACACTATAAGAATTTTATCATTGACATGTATTATTCTTATTCCACCATTTTTGCCAGATGTGAATTATAATCACATCTGGTTTGAGCATGTCTTGTGGCTTAATGTGCAAACTTTCATTTTCAGTTTGGAAAAAAAGGCTTCAGCCCATTCCTTTGCGTTTTTCTCTGTGATATTAGAAACTCAATCACCTTCCTACATTTTATTCCATGGTCATCTTTCTGGCATCCCACATTCAAAATTCATCTGACTCCACTTGTTTGATAATTACTCTGGCAGAGGGCTGAACATTTTTCAATCCAGCTGTGAATCATCATGTCTGCAGTCCAGCGGCGAGATTAAAATTTAGTGCTCAGCAACAGCTGTTCTTTGGCCTCTTTCCTCCTGGACTCGACGGGAACAAAACAACATTTTTCTGTTTTCCGAAATGTTCACGGAGGCACTCCAGAGGTGTGAGCTTGTCTTTTAAAGATGGGACGGAGAAAAAAAATAAGTTTGCTGAAGTGTGTGTGGCTCTCTCGATGAGGGGTAACATTTTGTCATTTGCACAAAGCGGAGCAACAATACTACATTAGATGAAATCTAGATATTTCTATAAGGTAATGGTTCGGCACATCACACTTTTATTTCACTTGATACTTTTCTTTTAACATTATTATTTACTGTATTCAATCCATCAAGAATTTCCCTCAGGATTGATAAAGTCTTATCTTAGCTTATCTTATCTATATTTATTTCTTTATTTGACATACATTTGTTAGTTGTCCTTCACTGACTGTAAACACTAATCAAAACCTGCTTTAATCAGAAGATTTGTTGGTATTTAGATGGTTTCAAAACAACCCTCTCAATAGGGATGATACAATCTTTTGATAAATCTTTTTTCAGCGCCGGCTGAGCTAAGGATGATCTGTGCGCCGCGTGTGTTTGTGCCTCCTGCAATGGTTCATGTGCAGCACAAAATTTGGTTGAACTTCAAAAAAACCAAGAACCCCCTTTCTAGCAAAATAAAAAAAATAACATGTCTTTGGAGGGAATCTGTAATCCTCTTTGTACCCTTCTGTTTGCTGTGGACCAAGCATGAACCCTGCAGAGTAACTCACAGGAATATTAAATGACTCTCAAATAAAACCAAACTCCATTAGCAAAATAACAACAAAAAACACCCCTTGCCAACACTCCCACAGTTCTTAAGTAATTCACCTATTCACTGAAATGTAATACAAAAAAGAAAGAGTCCGACAAAAAGAATATATAGCCGGAATAAACTTTTGCCATGCATTATTTACTCCGGGTTCACCTTGGCAGCTTGCTGCACGAGATTAAAAGAATAATTTCAAAGCTGTAAATAATCCGTGCAGGCACATATCACATCCTCTGAAGGGCAGTGAATTATTTATTGTAATCTGGCAATGAAAGGTTGTTTATCACATATTAATGTGATACATCAGGGGAGTAATTCTCCTCTGGCACACCACAAGCAGTTTCACTCACTCGGCATCAGGCTACATACTCTATCTACGAGGATTCATGAGGCTGTAATCCGAGTGGGAGCTAATCTACACCTGCAGCACCCTGTCAGCCACTAACGCTGATTATGTGCAGAGACTACCTGGAGATAAATGACTCAGGTGGTGATATTCCCAATGCAGACTTCAAAGCTAAGTTGTACAGACAGAGGAATGTTCCCTCTGTGTGTTGTTCTTGTTTTTGTAAGCAGTAATGAGTTATCACCTTCACCAAAACAAAGACGAGAGGGACAATGCACAGCGAGACGTTTTGATTTGAGAGGAATTCATTCGGAGAACGCGCCATTGTTAAGTGATTTTAATGTGTTTTAAAACCAGGAAATTGTATTGGCCGTAAGTGGCTGTGCACATATATATTTTTCTGTCCTCCATCAGCTCGGATAATGGCCTTTTACACACTGTATACAAATCCACACATCATTTACTTTTCTCTGCACTATTCTTAGCGATTTTGTTATTTAGGAAGTATTATTTTTGAGCAGAATTGTTTCTCACACCAAACGTATCAGAGCCAATCTGCACGTATAAACCTAACACAATCAACATTACTACATAACAACCAGAGGCTTAAAGAAATGGTTAAAATCCCCCAGATGGCCACTTCAAATTGAAATTACTCCTCTTGTGCTCGGACTTTTCGGGAGGTTGTGACAACAAACTTTCTTTTCTTCGGTGACTGGTCCTCAGTCTGCGGGCAGACGATGTGTCACCGGTTGCACGAGAGACATGGTGGCTAGAAGTTGGAGAATGAGAGATTGCCTTTAGGCTCATTAGGAACAACAGCTGGTTGGGTAATGAAGAGGAAACAATGTGTCAAGAGGTTCCCTCAACTTCCCAAGAGATGCGTTTCCAGAGTATGCGATTGAGAGGAAAAGATTAATGTTGATGCATCATCACTTTACTGCACTTAAATGACTCTGAAAGTAGAGTCTCTATCATTGGATGCTAGTGTAGTAAAAATCTTTTTAGCTGTGATATTCACTTGTGCATATATGACTCAAATGTCATTATTTTACAGTGAGAAAATTGCATATTCAGTCTCTAGGTATGAAAGGAAGAAAGGCTGTATATACTGCCTGTAGAGCAGTGGTCGCCAACCCGTCGTTCGCAATCGAGTGGTCGATCTTGACCTTCTTCGATCCCCTTAACGCTCTGGACTCACCGGCTGCGGTTGTGCCCCAGACCAGCTGTGTGTGGTGATTGTCTGGTGTTCACACGAGCAGCGTGTCGGCTACTGGCGGCGGAGCTGCGGGTATATTTCTACTGCATTTCCTTGAATACAAGTCGTATAATTTACTAAAGTAAATCACAGAATAGTACAGTATGAAGATTTGCATCTTTCAGTCTCGTGTTAACACTCAAAGCCCCAATAGAAGAGATGAATGGATTCAGAAAAATAGTGCTTTTACTTTGAAAGGGATTCGGGAAGTGTTGTATATATGTACGT
Organism: Limanda limanda; assembly: GCF_963576545.1. Taxonomy (NCBI): domain Eukaryota; kingdom Metazoa; phylum Chordata; class Actinopteri; order Pleuronectiformes; family Pleuronectidae; genus Limanda; species Limanda limanda. The sequence continues at coordinate 14,556,714 of NC_083645.1, read as the reverse complement.
TTGTGACATGGAGAGATAAAAATTGTGGTTCACAGCTAAATAAACAGATAAAATGATATTTCACCTTAGTTTTAATGTTTATCTGTTGAATTTATGTCATAAACATAAATAGTTGCAACACTTCCTGTAAGGCTTTCAAAATAAATCTGATCATTTGTTTAAAAAAAGGGGGTTTTAGTGTGAAATATTTGCAGGAGCAGAAGATGCAGGGCTTCATACTGTATATAACTGGTATTTATCAGAGTACACATGACTTCTTTAATGCAAGGAAATATGCATTTTTATGGCAGTTTTCAAGGCAAAGCCTTGACATTGTACTGCCTGTAGCAGCTCCCTGCAAAACATATTGCTGAACTGAGAACATAAATATTGTGCATTGAACAGATGCTGTAAATATGAATTGATATTACCGTGAATATTGTGCATTGACTAGATACAGTTGAATAACTGTCTTTATTTGTGAATATTTATGCTCGTATATTGAGCCTTTAGCAGAAACTGCAAAAATAATAAATGTCACCCTCCTAAGTGGTGTTTTGGAAGATATCGGGAGGTAGATCTCGGCTGACGTTTGGAATTAAAAAGTGACCTTGGGCCTGTAAAGGTTGGTGACCACTGCCTGTAGAGTAAATATGAAGCTGGTTTAGCTGCACAAAAACTAGTGGAAACTGGCAGAAACAGGCCGATTGTCTGGGTTTGATCCTCCACCAAGGCCAAACATTCCTGCACACGTCTATCTAGTTCCTACAATAAAAAAAAGTTAAAGAAAAATGAGGTCTGAGGACCTGCACCAAATTGTACTACTCATACATTTGAACACCATAAAAGTGGCGGCGAAATTGACAATTTATATCGCAATGTTAAGGAAAGTGATATAAAAAAAAGCACTTGATCTGCTCCTTTCATTGGATCCGCACCAACATTAAATGGGTTATTCCCTGGCCTCCGTCCCATCTTTCGAATCAAGTTTGGTGCACGTTGGTGCAGTAACGTTGATGGAATCCTGCTGACTAATAAACAAATACACCAACAGGGGTTAAAAAATGCCCTTCTTAGTGAGGTTAATACATTTCCGAAACACCTTGTGTACAAGGTGTCATGTTTAGAACCATTTATCAAAGCATCAGGAATACACATTATTAAAATGATTGATAATGACTGGTGCTTAAACACGAGTATAGTAAAAATCTGAAAATATAAATAGTTTTTAAATATTTGCTCCTCTATTGGATATTTTGATACATCTTTTCGGATCTATAAAACAGATAGATCACTTTATGACTAGATGGTGCAAACACTAAGAGGAAGATATATTCATTTTGACTCATACCAGCTTGTCCCCTTTCACAGTGTCAGCTTGTTAGGTAATAACCTCCCCATCTTGTGACAGGGTTTCTCGGGGACGCTTGCAAATGTTGACTTCAGTGCTTCCCACAGAAGCATCAAGTTGACTGGAAGTAGATCTCCACTCCAAATGTTCAATCTCATCCCACAGATGCTCAATTGAATTGAAATCTTGTGACTGAGCAGTCTAGTGCGGTAGGCCGAATTTACTGTCATGTTCACCGAGCTCTTCCCAGACATCCTGTTCATGGAGCATGGTGTATTACCCTGCTGCCGGAGCGGTGTTTTTATGCTGTTAGGGATGCACCTGATTGGCAATAGCACTCTGCTATCCCATGGCACTGAACCATCGCTTCTCTTTTATCAAGGGTCCAAATATGTGCCACGCGTTGCCGTGCCACAGCCTGACGTATGACGTGATTGATGCATGTACTCATGTGTGTTTTCCTCCGTGCTCTGGTCTTTTCATCTGTCTGGCACAGCAGGACCTTTTCTGTGTTTCATTGTTTTGTCCTCTGAAGCCACATCAAGTGTTGGCGCTGAAAAATGTAGAAATCTGTCAGTTTACTTGCTGCATTGTGTCAAATCATTTTGTCAGACTATAGATTAATGGAGGCCCAATTTAAAGCGATCAATCCTGTAGATATGCTGTGTTAATAAATCCTATCCTTAATAACCATGCATATATATATAGGGATATGTCGTTGATGTTTTATTTGACACGAGTTAAAACTTTTTCACTTATACAAGGGACAGCTGGCAATCTGTGTTCACTTGACACTATTTATTTCACCAATGCCTCTATCAATTCCAAAATGAATAATATTATCTCTGACAGCCTATTTCATTCATGTGCCATTTGGAATTTGCTGCCAGATATCAGATTCAAGCAGATAACTAATGCTTGAATGGTAAACCATGACAGGCTGTAACAAAAAATATGAAGCACCGTTCACATTTAATAGATGAATTATGGCTGCAGGTTGACTAGGTTGATAAATCAGAAGGGAACCGTACAACGTGCAAAGCAAAAGGCAGCAGGCACTTTACAGTCCAGCTCACATCTCTCGGTGTATCTGCTAAACAAAAATGTCAAAGTGAGTCACTACGAGAAATGAAGATTGGCAGAAAAAGGTCAGTGTCGTCCTTTAAAGGTTAAGTGTGTAGGATGTAGTGGCATCTAGCTGTGAGCTTCAACATTGCAATCAACCAACCGAAAAAGCCAAAAGACTATTACAGGTGAATAAACAGTAATGAAAAAAAAAAAACAAAACACTGTGTTGAATTTCTGTTCATAAATCTCCCTGAATCTGGACTCTTAAGTGACAACCAACAGGATGATGAATAATGTCAAACTTTCCTATGTGGCTCCTATTCAGCGTTAGGGATATTTTGGGTCTAATTTTTAATTCAGCTCGTCTCCTATTTCAAGATCCAGAGGTGTCTGTCAGCAAGGAGGAGCGCCGTACGTCTTCAGGCTGACTGACTTTCACGATCAGCATGATACCATTAAGTGCTTCTTTTCATCTCTCCGCTTCAATGGATAAAAGGCTTTTAGAATCAAAGTTAATTTGCCTGTAAACATTGTTAAATTGTAAATTTCAAAATGCTGCAAATTCATCAACTACAGCGTCTGTGAGTGTTTAACACAGCCACAAGGCTGTTTTGGTCCCATCGGCTTCAAGTTAGATAAGTGAAGGAGTTCTGAAGGTTCACATGTCTGACGTGATGGGAGTTTCAGAAACATCCAGGTACCTCTGGAGCCCGTGTGTCAGGATCTATCAAACGTTCCCAGCAAATAAGAATCAGCTGCTCTCAAACACTCTGTTTACCGATGAACTTGCATGTCGACTCCGGGGGAGAGGCTCCTGGGGCGAATGAAGGTCAGATCTATACGTGTCATAGCATGGAGCTGTCGTGTTTTTCTCATGTTGATGGATGTGCTGCCACTTTTAAATCGTCCCATAATGTGGGATCAAATCTCCTCCACAATGACATCATTTTCACTTTGGAAATTGAACCTCTGTATTGTATGTACAGCGCTGACAAGTCCGCTGAGGCCACCGTTTCACGCGGCCACTGTATGGACGCTACTTCATGCTGCACAAATTACCTTAAAGGCTCTTTTTTCATGTCACACGCTGCTGGAATTATGTTTAGATTTATATGGATCTGAATTTTGAAATTGTGACACTGTCACGTATTAAATGGCTTAAAAGTAGATGTGTTAATGTCTTCTCTGTCAGGAATAAATTATGTCTTCATGGGTGGTCTGGCAGGTACAAATGTCTATACTAACCTTTTTCAGGGGCTGTGGCCATTGGGTCCTCTATTGAATTTATAATTAACTTGTGAGGAAATGTGGGCATTTTTCTATTAAAAGAGACATTTTGTCAATTACAATCCTTGCAGAGATATTCACTGAACTTCCTGTTGGAAGAAAGGTCAATAGCTGTGTGTAATGAGTAATTGACTCAAGGCAGAGAGCAGCACGGGCTCAGTCTGTGGTTCCGATCAAGTAGTAAAATGTGATTTATTTCCGTATCATTTTCGCTCTCATTTTCGAACGTGTTATAGAAAATCAGACCTGATTGAAGTGCCACTGCTGGGGCCAATTCATCACCAAAAGAATGACTTAGGAAAATGGAGCTTAAATGGGCTGAGTGATGAAACGAACATGGGGTTTTGAATATGAACAATGGCGCAGACAGGGACTAATGACCTGCTCGGCTGAATATCAGACTTAAACAATGGGCTAATGTTTGTGGTCCACTGATGATGGAGCACAAAGCTAACAAGCAAACAAGGGTGAATTCTACTCAAAGGGTTGACATATTGTGGAGGGTATTTATGAGCCAAGCTAAATGACACATGGTCCTTTAGTTTCTTGCTTTATTCCGCGGAAATCATTTTTTAAATGAATAGAAAATAATGGAAAAAAACGGATAACTAAATACTTGGATTCCCATCAAAGTTCTATATCTCCATACATAGTATGGTATACGTGCAATAATATATTTCAAAATTGTATTCCATTTCAACTCAATGTGCATTCTTTTGCAAGTCAAATATTAATAGCATAGCATCATTCCCGGCGTCCCAGTAAACCAAACATCCCCTGTGTACATGAGAAAGTTCATGTAAACTTCAGGCGCATCATCCACAGCACACAATTGAATTTATGACTGAATTTATGAGTTGAAGCGTGCTTTAGATTCGGTTTTTATTTCGACGAGGTTTATATTCTGGAAAGTGAAACATAAAAAAAAAGCAATGCATGATAGTTGAACAAGAAAAATAATTCATAAGAGGGCATGGAAATAAATAATGTAAAGCTGGGTGAGATTGTTTTTTGGAAACTTGGTGTTCCGCAGCTAGTCAAGCTGATTGAATATTTATAGAAATGTGTGACTAATGACAGAGACAATACAGTACACACAAAGAGTTTGATGATGGCTTTCGGGCATATGAGGCATCGGAGAATTGTGTTTGCAGGGGATGCAAGCACACAACCACACAACCAAACCTACACTAAAGCATGCGCATTAAACACAACCTGCTGGCAGTTACAGTCTTTTTATGGCTTTTAAACTTGATTACAAGGATATAAATTAACCTGTCCAAAACATAATTATTACCTAGCGAAAGGTTGCAAACTTCCATAAGAGTAAGATGTTGCCTGAAGGCGAGATCACTCACTTTGGCCACGAGTCCCCCCAGATAACATGAAAAGAGTGGGGGGGAAACTCAGACCCAAGAATTTCTAGAGGGAAAAAAATGAAAGATTTGGCAGTTTTTCATTAACAGGCCGAAGGGATTTCCCATGATGCCGAGCAGTTTGAGACAGACATCACAAAGTCTCACATCGAGACCTTAGCTCAGATGTTCATCTCCGCGCCAAACCCGAGATATGTAAACATATTGTGCAGTGTTAATCTTGACAGCTGTTTAACATGGATGTATTAGGTCTGTGTGATGTTGAGCCTGCACTGTTGAGAAGCTCCATGCATAATTCTCTGTGAAGTACAAAAGCTAAAACTCTTAAATGCTCCTGACAGATCCCAGCAGGTAAAAGTTTGGAGAGCTCTGCCATGTGGATTTTAGCTGTTTTATTGGAGGTGGTGGCATATTCCATAATCATAATGCAAATATCCCCACCGCCACGGAAATCCTCCTCATACAGAACCAGCACATCCCATCACATTCTAAATGTGTCATTAATGAAATACAGGATTCAGAGTTTATAATCCATGGGGACCAGCCCTCCTTACAATTAAACACTGTGCACATTTTGTGAGGTTTTTGTGAATTCCGAATAGATTTACCTACATTTATTGCATTTGTAATCCATGATAGACTGGCAATAGAAATTAAGGGTAACGTCAATCAATGTCAACTGCAATGCATTGAAAGTCAAAGTCATTTCTATAAAGTATGAATATTAATGCATGAAGAGAATTTTTCTTTTTAATTAATTAGAAACCTTTTCTCTACCAGTGCTTAGATTTGTCACTATCAGCAGGTTTCCGAGGGCAACCCTAGCTGGTCGGACCACAGCAGAAGCTGAATTTCAATTGGTAAGGAGGTGTGGGAGTATTGAAATCCAGAGCGTGTGTGGGAGGGGAGGGTCACCTGTGGGTGGCTCAGGGGTCCGGGTCTTGCTCTTTCAAAGGAATGTGAGTTCAGAGGGACGCACGATTAGAATTTAGCGAGTGAAATGATTATTTTCAAACCATTTGGATGAGATTGGTTCTTTGAAGCCACCGTTGCGTCATGTCAGTCGGCAGACAGAGGAGCTTTATCACAGAAAAGGACATTTCGCTTTAGATGACATCTTACGTCTCAAACGATATGAATGAAAAAAACCTAAAGCCTCCTGCAGGTTGAACTGGAAGGTCACACGCAGGCAGGATTGACATTTATATCCACAAATGGATTTGATGGAAAGTAAGTGAATAGAATAATACAAAATCTCAAAGTCAATCAAAAATAACAGCGAGGACTGATGGAGAATAAATTTCTTTTGAAGCGGACTGGCCGACTGTCCACTTAACTTTTTCATCAAGAGGTGTTTCTCTTCCAGGCGCTGTTCATTTGTAATGTGAGTCAGCGGCCTCACAATCCTCCCCACGGATTTAACACTTGTCTGCAGCAAATGTCACGACGGTCCGGCTGACCCGGGGATGTCAAGCACTGCCTTCAACGGGGACTTAAAAATTCCATCACATGATCAAATGGACCGAGCCTAACACGGACATATGGAGGTCTCCTCATAAATTATGGGACCTGAAAGTCTTCTCATAAAAGCTTTTCAGTCACGTGAAACTTGAAAATGTAACACGGAACCGGGAGCAGCGCCGAAGCCGGAATATAAAGTCACTAAAAGCAACCAGCACCTACAAAAAAACATGAAATTCACTTCAGTGAGAATATATCTCTGCACTTTCTCTCCGAGCTTTTCACAGTTTGCTATGCCGCGCTCCAAATGACTCTGATCGGTGAAAGGACTTTAAAATCAATACTTTCGTATGCAGTAAGAGCTCAAAGGGCAGATAAAGCCGGCACTCTTCCTCTCAAACATGCAAATACACTTCAGTCCCTCCACGAGGCACAGGATGACTTTTCATGGACCTCTGTGCTGTTTTTTTGCTCTCTCTGGTTTCTGCTGTGATTCAACGGAAATACTAAATAACCCTAATGATGCTGTGCAAGAATGTGGAGGTAGATGTTTGACATGCCTCCAGAAGCACCCGTCTCCTCTGCAGAGCCATCAGCGCCGTATCAGTAAAGCCTCATTAGAGCCGGAATCCGACTGGAGAAAGGGGATTTTTGCAACATTAACTTTAACATTGCCAATCCAGTAAATAATATTCTAGTTATGGTCCTAATCACCTGCTACAAAGGGTGAGGGAGTGAGGAAGAGTGAGAAAGGGAGAGGTAGGAGTAGGCTACTGAAAGGGGAACTCGAATATGTTTTGCTCAAAGCTTGTTTTTTGGGTAAAATGTGAGGCAATTTAAGAGAAGTGTACATCAAAGTGCAAAGATACTGAAATTGCCTTTCAGGCTGAATCATGTAACATTCTTATTTGTAGGAGAAAAATTCATATGTGTTTAGTGCTCGTGCCTTGAAAGTACTGTACGCAATAGCAACGGGTGAATAATTCCCTAAATTCTTTTTAGTCGTTTATTTTTTTTAAATCACATTGCCATATATTCAACAAGACAGTAATAATAATAAACAAAATTTGAATAGACGATTTAGTTTATTCCGATGTTATAAGACAAATAGTGAGTACAGTTTCAAGCACATAGAAACCGTTGCAGCACTTGTAGGCCGATAGGCAGAGGCATCACAACAGGGTATGGGCAAAGTAGAGAAGAGCCTGGGGACCTGAGATGAGAGGGGGCCCTATGGAGAAGCTGATAATGTTAGTCTACTGTAACAGCAACTTTGTGAGAGCCCCCTTAATTTCTATGATAGGCAATGCAGAGGCAGCAGCAATGGAGCCATGGTCGGAAACACCCTGACGATGCCCCATGCCACCAGCTTTGTTATTTGTGTTTTAAGACTAGATCCTATAAATGCATTAGGGGAGGGTTGATGCAGGGACCATTTTGCATGGGGCTGCCAAAGTCCCTTCACACGTTCCTGTGAACAGAGGAAAATATTGTTGAAATCGTAAAATCCTACTTATGGAATAATAAATTAAATAAAATACGTCTGAATGCCTTTATTGTCTCATACAGTCAATGAGAATCAATGCATATGTGACAAGAGATCACTTGTAAGGACTTTTTATTATCTATAATCTGAATCCTAATTGTTTTAAAGCAAAACTTTCATTATATGATGTGACACTAAATGACATATAACTTTAGATCATGTTTTATCTGGAATAGAAAAGAAAATATTCATATTGTATGAACATAAAAGCCCAAAATTTATTTCTTTGGTCATTTCTTCAGTATGTGCAACTGACAACTGCAGGGTTAGGCAACTCAACCACTTCGTCAAGGTTAGACAGGGGTCATGGATGAATGAGAGAAAAATGTCAATGCTGAGACAAAGACAGGACAGCAGGTGTCAAAGGCAAATACTTCTGCACCAGAGTCACCTTCCATACTTTCACTTCCAGCTGCTCTATATGACCTTCTCACATTGTTTTCTGCATTCATATAAAATCTAATCTGCTTGGCAATAGTCTCTCTCCCCAAAAATGTAATTGCTTGTGCAGAATAACTGCATATGAATGTAATTATTAACAGATTGTTTTGCAGCCGTGCACATGAACACAGCTCCTGTACAGGATGTTGTAGATATTGACAGAGGCCGGACTTATTGACGACTTGTCACTTGATATCAATAGGTCATTCAGGGGGATTTGTTGGGTGATTTGTCAAACGTGGTTGTGCAAAAACGCACTGAGCCTGTATTACTAGAGTAGTACGACAGTTGATGCTGCAAATACTTGTATTAGTACTAATAATCATAATAAATCAGGAGCGTAGGTTGTGTATTCGATTTAGAGAGATGACTTTACCTGAAAGTTACCATAGTGACAAGGTCAATGGGATTTCTAATGAGTTTCTAATTCCAGCCGTCAACAAATTCTCAGTATACATGCTGCTACTCTTATTTTATCCTTGTCGGAATCAATAGGTGCGGGGAGGCAATTATAGAAATTATTTCAAGGCATCCCGCAGCCAGACAGCAAATCCATGGGTCAGTTGTCAGAATACAGTAGGCTAAGGAATGACTTCCAGGGAGGGAAGAAAAAAAAAGAAAGGTGAGTAAGCCACGTCTGCGGTGAGCTTGCCTGGACCTAAAAGCTTAAAATAGAGCCAGATATTATTTATTTTATCCCCCCCAAAAGGTGCCCTTATCTCTCTCTCTTCTTCATCGCTCTGTTTGTCTCTACCTCTCTTTCCGTTCTATCTATCCTTCGATCTATGTGCTGAGTTGGCTAAAGTGGAGTTAACGAGGATAAGTGGACCACACATGGGCGAAATAGTTCAATAACGAAAGCTGGAGCAGATGTTAATGATTATGGATTCACAAGGATGGGCTGGAATGCATAATCACTCCTCACCTGGATCGACAGCTTCACTGCGTTCCTTTACTTTCACTGAGAAAGTCTGCAAATTAAAAAAAAATAAAAAATGTGATTCACAGTTTTAAAGTGCTTTCAGGAGAAAGGACTCGGTGGAAGTCATCAGACAGTCTCAGCGTTCAGAGTTGCCTTCATGCTGACTTCATAGCACATTCTGTTGTGCTGTAAGAAAATATCCCAAACAAGCCACCAACTTTCATCACTTTGTGTTTGGTGACTTTTTCCCCCCTCCAATCTCTGTGCCAACACATTATAGAATGCTATCAGTTCCACTACCTTGCCTCATATTAATTTTTCCCCTGGTTGGTTTTATATCCTTTCTCTCACCCCTAACTCTTAACTCTCCCACATTAAGGCTGCATACCAATCATTCCAGTTTTAATACCCCGCCGAGATTAGCAGGTACAATATTATGGAAGACATCCACAGGACTGTAATACAATGGCCGGCAAAGCACCCAAACTCGCACGTAGACGTTTATTATAGGGCAAACTATTTAAAGATTATACCTTATAACCTGATGAACTGCAACACATAACCTTTAAATACAGTTTAGTGTAGCATCATCAAAGGGTCAATAGGCAGATAACAACAACAAATGATGAACGATGAAACTCTATTTTTGAGGCCACACAGCAAAGTTTATGCTTTGAGGGGTGGGGCACGGGGAGGTGAGCGGTCCAACCTTTCCACAGTCGAGCTGCTCATTAAGTAACAAAACAGGTCATTGATTTTACAGCTTTGTCCAGGGATTTTATGGGACATAAGTGACTCTCATAAGATTTCACTATGCATCATTAAATCAGAGATGTAGATGATCCCCCAAACATTTTCCCCTCTGTAATGACAGTCAGCCAAAGTCCTTAGCGTTGCCCTCAAAGTGGTGCGGGGTGGCACAGAGCTGAAAGGACTACTCAAGGTCAGTTTAGCGTTCTATTCCTGGGCTCACCCACACGAGTGTCAAGCATACAAGTGTATCATTACAGGAATGAAGCAAAAAATTTGGATTCTGAACACTTAAATGGCTGTATTATAATAATGTTTTTTCTTTTTCAGAATAAACCAGCTAAATATGGTAATTCAGCCGCAGCTTGTCCGGTGAAGAATGAGACGCACGTGCCTACCCCACTTTTAAAATTAATTTCATAATACATGAAAAGGCTTTTAAAGCCTCGCATAGCTTAATGGATGACCTTCTTCTGAGACAGTTGCAGTGAAGTGCAAAATTGTTGCTTGATCCCGAAGAGTGCTGGTAGACATGCAAATGGTGCCATCTGTCCACTTTGGAATTAATATCCTAATATGGGAACAAAATTAGACTTCACAATATTGATGAGGTGCCCTATTTCCACCGTCAGGATTTTAGCATTTTTTTATCACACATGATGTCGCTCACTTAACCTGTGAAAGTATTTCGGAATTTAAAAAACAATCTTTATTGCAAGTAAATACAAATTATGTTTTCGTTTTCGAATTACATTAATTATGAAATACTAATTAATTCATGTGTTGACCAGTTGACAGAGGTACTGGTAATAGAGGCTGCTGTAGTAATCCTGTCCTTTAAACCACATGACGTAAAATTTGTTTTACGTCAAAGAAGAGACTGCTGTACCACATGAGCCTTGGAAATATAGCAAGGGAAATATATGACTGACGCATGCACGGAGACATATATAAGAGTTGATTGCCGGAGTTGTTAGAGGACTTTTACGGTAATGAGGTGAAACATCGCATGAAAGCCACACTACAGGCAGAGAAACAAGGGAGACACCTCCACCCCTGTGATCTCTGCACTTGCTGACGGTTGAAACTTCTCTTTCAAGGTTACTTTCATTTTTTTTGTCATCACTCCCCTCATTCTCAAGGAACAGCGCAGCCTTCACAATGTCTTTCGGGTCTCATTTTGCATTCCTCATTTTGCCTGCGGCATATACACACAAAAACATCAAACATTTGTAATAAACAAACAGTCAGAATAATACAATACAATTGAATTGTTTAATGTTATACTGTAAATAACATACTACAGGTGTTACTTTCATTTTCTCCAGCGCCTCAATGATTTATTTAAAATATAACAGTTTTGCTCAATATGTTTTAAACGTGAATATGGATGGGATTTCCCTAGAGTACTGATTATGTACTGTGTAAAATCTAGCTTGAATTATAAGTGTTTATTATTTATTTGGTCGACTGTACAGCTTTTATTGATTTATCTGTTGGTTTAACTGAATTTTGACTGAAAAAATTTTTCTGCCACTGCCAGAGCTGCATAGAAATGTTTTCATGAGCAGTTGAACGCCAGGTTTTGGGCTAAGCAACAGAGATGCATCCTCCCGTGCATAAGAAAGGGAATGGTGTGATATGTTTCTGCTGACTAAATAGGGCGGTAAAAGTTGCTAGGGGCGACTTTTAACCCTACCTTTATCATGCTAATTGCTACAAGTGGATTTAATTGGAAGAGAAGCCTGCAGAAAACATTAACAGTGGACAATTTGCAGACATTTTAATAGGAATGTTTTGTCTCATATGTTAATATACAAGGTAATTAAGGCAGTGATATATTCTACTCAGGCATATTTTGGTGCTGTAGGTGCACTGTATTGACTGGTGTTCAGCACACACTGTATTTCTTTTATGAACAGGGGTTGAGTGGATCTCTGCATGTCAAGAGAACATACTGTACTTTCTCTAAATACTGTACTGAAACTGTGTATGTGATGAAGTTTTTGACCAGATACGGAGTGTGTCCCAGAGGGCACATAAACAAGATGAGGAAATGCTATTTGGACGACTATGTTTTACAGCTAGCGGGCACAACAAGGGTAACCAGCACACCAAACCTAAAGCTCAACTTCAATCAATGGAGAGGTATCTCTGAAATGGAAATATTGCATTTTTATCTTAGCACAAATAACAAATTAATTTCAATTTTAATCAAATTCATTAAAGAGACATATGAAGTCCGGCTAAAAAAATATACCAACACATTTATATTTTAGTTTTCATAGTTTTGGCCTTGGTAACTTCCCAAATCACTGCCATCATTGTTGCTAAATTGGAGAGTGTCGAACACGCAACTAAGCCTTTATTCTGGACAAATAAAAATTCTTGGTAATCCACTCGTGGTCTATTCATTATTTCCCTGGGTTTGTCAATTACTTTGATTTGGGCCTGTGCTTGATGAGGTGCTCGCTTGTCCAAAGGGATTACATGTCTGGCTGGTGTTGCCAGTGGCTACGATGGTGCAGCAGTGGCAGCGCAGTTCTTCACTGTAACTGGGAGATAGCATCTAAATGTTTGTCAGATCCATTGCCCACTGTTTAGTGCTGCCATTACTTTTATTCTGTCAGGATTGTCACTTCAGCTCACAGTTGTCCCCTGCAGCAGAACGGGGGGGGGTTGTGTTCACTCCTCAAAGAAAGAGCCTTCCACTTCTCAAACAGCCAAGCCTTCAGCTGGGAACTCAGGGTAATGTATCTCAGAGCAGGCTTTGTTAAGAAGTATGATTTGCTTACAATGACTTGATGCAGTGATATGAAAATTAACACATTTGAATAAATAATAAATAAATAAACCTCAGTCAAAGTGTGGCATTGGAGTAAAATGTCATTATCTAGTTGTCAGATGTGTCTTTTATTCTATTTTCAGATTGTGTAAAGATATACCATGTGGGTTCATTAGGGCACACTCATCTCACATTGATTATAATTAAATTGGCTGCCTCTTCTCGAAATACAGACAACTGTCAGCACATGATACACTGAAGCTACCTACTAATTAATAGAATAATAAAATGGGTATGCAGGTATTAACTTATAAAATGATTTGCTAGATATAATATGGGTTCATATGTTTTTTTGTATACTGTCCTGATATGACTCCTGTACAGATACATTGAATGTTAACATCCAAAGTGATTGATAAGTCCGGGCCTAAACTGTAGGGAGATGGGTTGTATACAGCTCTTGTCACATGATTGTGCATAACTTTGAGTGACAAGGCTAAAAGTTTGTAGTTCATCATTTTAGTGGTGTCTCTATTTTGAATGATCAAATTGATAAAATGGACAATATTGGGCTAAGAGATTCACAAGTAGATTATGGCAACACTGGCGAGGGAGTATATGCTTGCTTTATGGTTAAGTGGGTTGCTGACTTAAAATGTGGCAGAGTCTGGAATAATGAATGTCAGAACAAAGGATCAAGACCAAAGACAGGATCTCTCTTCTAAGAAGCAGGGATAAGAAGACGGCCACTGGACAAGGTGTGTAAATGAAAGTGGGAAGTATGTTGAAAAATATATTTAAATAAATTCCTTGAGCTCAATTATTAGTTTGTGTGGCTCATTTCATGAATCAGATGCAAGCTTTTTTTATTTTTGTATTTTTTTCTTCATAAAAATTATTTATCTTCAGCGCCAACCGAAAAATCCATGGTAGTAAACTGATAATATTGAACGTTGTTTCAAAGACACAGGGGGGGACAAAGGAGAGAGAGAGAGAGAGAGAGAGAGAGAGAGAGAGAGAGAGAGAGAGAGAGAGAGAGAGAGAGAGAGAGAGAGAGAGAGAGAGAGAGAGAGAGAGAGAGAGAGAGAGAGAGAGACAGAGACAGAGAGAGAGAGAGAGAGAGAGAGAGAGAGAGAGAGAAAACTTTGACAATCCATGAGGGGACATATCATTTATAAAACTCATTTTGGGGGCAATAGACCGGAGGGTAAAAGATAATGAACAGTAAAATGTGAAGCTGAAAATTTCAACATTTAAAAACGTACGTGTTAAGCCTTGTTCGTACCGGGCTTTAACAAGCATCTTGGGTGATCTGACCACAAGTAGGCAGCTTTAAGTCAGTTCAGCTCATCTGAAAGACTTGAACACACCCATGTACAAACTATGAGGGCGGCTGCTAAGGCAGGGCTGATCTGCTCGGCGACAGCAAAGGTGGCATCTCCCTTGAGGCAGAACAGGTGGATAATGCTGAAGACTGGATATCCCAGGAGTATGGGACTGATGGTTAAGTCAAGGACACTCAGTAGGCACAGAAGGAGAATGACTGTGGAGGCCCGGTCATTCAGGAGGCAGACAGCAGATCCCCCCTAGACGGTAGCTGGAAGCCGGCGTTGCAGGCAGTGGCCAATGGCAAAGACAGGAGGTCACCAGAGGCAGAACAGGAGGCCAGCACTAAAGACGGGTTCCCCCCAGAGGCAAAGCAGGGGGATGAAAGTCCAGACAAGCCCCATCGTGGCCAAGTTCCAGCTGTGCATTGATCAAGGTGCTAGGAAGGGCCGGAAGCTCTGTGGAGCTGATGGGCATGGGGAATCAACTCCTCCTACTAGATCAGGGAGATTACCAGGGGAGTCCCAGGGAGGAGTGCTCAACGTTTCGGATTAGATGAGCAAATGGATGGCACAGCAACAAGACCAGACATCAGACTCGCCCACTCTTAGGTGTTAGGCTCACAAACCTGAGCCAAACAATGAGCTGGGGTATAGAATGATGGCTAGCATCCCGATGCATAGCAAGCTAGAGACACAACAAGGACTGTCCAAATGTCGTGGTGGCTGGAGGCTGGCAGGTCGTGAGCTAGCCACCTGGGGTGTTGCGTGAGAATCTGGGGTGGTAAAACACGTATGAAACACAGGATGAACAGGGCCTAAGAAAGAGCTCAGGATCCCTCACATGGATGGATTTGTTAGCAGATTTTAGAAATGTCTTGTAACAGAGTCCAAATGTTTTCACAGATTCTCAGACTCTCCACTCTCAGACATAAGGAACTAAAACCCATTGCTGTATTTTATTCAGGCTATTCCTAAACCCCACTGCATCATAAAAAATGCCAACAGCTTCCACAACCTTAGACCTTTGCACAGCATAGCCATGCCAAGACACAATAGGTTTCCGCACTGTTCAACCTGCAGTTCAAAGACTGTGACATCACACCACCACCGCTCTAATCTGCTGGCGCCACAGTGATACATGTGGGCTGCTAGACAGATACATAACGCCTTATAGCCGCCCTCTGCCACCCAGAGATACTTTTTCTGAGAAATGAAGGAAGTTAGTGAGAAACCAAACATGCACAGATCATACAGATTCTATGAACCCGAGATGAGGTCAGATGAGATTAGCCTTCTTGGCCGTGTCAATGTTGTTGCACCGCTCCCCGGGATAAGACTCATCGTAATTCCCGAGTAAATACAGCAAGTGGACAGGCCTGTGGATTGCAAAGCCTGAGAGAAACACAAAAAGTGCACGGTTTGATTTACTGTTTATTTCTGTTCAGTCAAAGCCTTGATCACGAGCAGTTCCTCTCAACATCTGCACTGTTCTCGCACTGCAGGGTTGATGAAAGATTTATTTCAGAGAGAGCTGCCAACAGCAAATGAGAGCCCCGATTACAATGAAGTGACCCAGAAATGGTAAGTTACAATTGTAATCATTGATTACATTTAAGGGAGAACAATTTGGAAACTCCCTCCCTGAATCTTTTATAGTTCTAATCTAACTGCTGCACTGTTATGTTTGATATCTCTACTGAAACGAGCCAAGACACTGGGTCCCCTAAGCCAATCTTTTGCCCGGGCATTTGCCAAAATCCTTCAAATACCTTGTTTCCTTCTCCATTCACTTTGAAGTGCATACTGATGTATGCTTATTCATGTTGGATCCCTGCATGATTAATATACACAGCATGATCATCAGTGACAGGTACAGGTGGCAGAAACACCTCATTATCTGGTGCGATCATATTTAAGGCAACACAAATCTTCGAGAGATTCTCTGTGAAATCTGTCAATCTGTCTGTAATCTAGTTTGTGATGCAATGCATTTCCAAACTGATTACCATTTAGAAGTCTTGTCATATACCTCCAGTGTCGGGCGAATGCGGTATGCATGTGCACAGAAAGGCACTAGACGGGCTCTCTATGCCCTCCTTGCTCCACTGATCTGAGTCCAATTTGCCCTTCTTTGAATATTTGCTGTGGGAATGCTGCCGGTGCCGGTGATCGCTCCCCACCTATATGGCGAGGTGAGTACACCTTTGATTGGCAGCAGCGATGCTTGAACTGAGACTGAAATCCCCCAGACCTTAGAACCCACCTGCTGGCACGGCTCTCCTGATTGCCCGTCGGTAATTGACACATCCCTTTGTTAATTATCAATGTGATGCGACACATGTACTCATAGAGATCAGTGAATCTGCATTGCAGACACATTCCCTCCTCAGCGTGTCAGCAAGGTGTCCTTTGGAAGCAAGCCTCTGTCGCAGGTGATTAAAGATCCTGTCATGTTACATCTTCCAGGACCAATAATTAAAACAGAAACATAAAGCAGGGCCTAATGAACTGCAGCTCGATGATTATTTCATCAATACATACATAGCATTTAGGACTATTTTTGTCCCTGAGTTGATATCTTTCTTGCACTTTCAGGGGAATGTCAGTAATTGCATGGGGCAAATAATTCATCAAGAGCAAGCGTCTTGTTTCTAGAGACCTGGAAATGTGTGTGTATTTGTAATCAGGTTTATTATCACAATAATTGGAATATGTTTACACTGTAAATAGAAAAAAGATAATTTAAGAGCTGGTGTTATTTACACAGTTGATAAATTCACTTCCCTCAAATCAGCACAAATTTGAGAGCCTAAATTTCTGTAAGTGAATTAAACCTTACACAGTTGGCTTTTCTGTTCAGGGGTTAAAAGTATTCATCCATAAAATGAAAAATAACAAAAGCATAAAAACCACGAAGAGGATGCCATCAATAAGTTTCCAAAATTCACCTTTTCTGTGTAAAACCTTGAAACCTCTGTCATTATAAAGTGTAAAAAGTAATTGTGGGGTCTTACATGTACACGTCAATTTCTCAAAGAAGTCTCAAATTATTAGTTATTATTACTTTCATTTTAGTTGTTTGTCAAACATCAAAATGGGATGGTATTAATTCAAGCCAAGGCCACACTCAACAGTAATGACAATGTCACATTGATGCTTGAGTGGCAGCCCTTCCCAGCTGAAAATACAGATTTTCATGTTATTGTAAGGCAGAAATGCTAATGATGTGGCCATGCTCAACATCTCATTCAGTAGGCAAGTGAATTATACACATAACCGCTCGTACCTAATAATTTTCAAATCCAGTTTCAGCATGAATGCAGTGTCAACCACTCTATTATATACCGAGTTGTCCCTCATACTGTATTTAAAGTTAGGCCGACATGTTTAATTCAGTGGAAGTCATTACATGATAATAAGGTGCTGGGGAGTGGACGGGTAGACTGGTGACTCAGCTGGTGTCAGATGGAATGAGCTCCTTTTCCTAATTAAGATCATTTTGTTTTCATGTTCCCTCATATTGTTCTGGAGTATTAACGCTTCTGTATAAGAAGGTCACATCGAGCTCTCCACACACTATGGCTCATATATTAGGGCATCATCAAGCCTCAGGCACAAAGCCAAACGCCAACCTGGATGAGCGTGTCGGTTCCACTAATGATGGCAAGTCTCATGCATTACATCTAAGGCTTTCTCGTATCTCCATGTACTTTTAAAGGGACAGTAAGTCAGAAAAAAAGAAAAGAAAAAGCATAACTAGCCCCGATCACATCGTTGTAGTGACAACTTCAAGAGTCTAGGATTTTTGAGGAGGAGGACAAACGAGACAAATGGTTGAAATAAATACTAAGACATTACGTAAGAAAAGCGTTTTGTGATGATGTAAGACAAGCAACAATAACCAAGTTAAAGCTCTTAAGATATCAACAGGGAAGTCGGCTTAGACACAGTCAAAGCAATGTACTCAATCATGAGTGACTGCTCATAGTTTTCAATTGACCATTTTTCACTGTAAATGTGGAAGGATTAATGGAAACAAAGAGGGGTAAATGTATAAGTTCTACAATATCCCTGCTGGTACTCATGGTGATCTGCACACCAAGACTCTTCATTATTTTCGCACGACTGAACACGGCACAAAAAAGGAAAAGCAAAAAAGAACCGGCGAACGTTGTGCTGCGAAAGAAAAAAGAAAAAGGGATTCTGTGAAAACCGGAGTCTACATTTTAGCTGTGGTGTGTATGCTTTACGGCTAACATGGTGGCATGGTAAGGAGGGGAAAGATAAGGGCTGTGGTCTTTTCACACAGCTGAGGGCTGTGAGAAGGCTCAGGAGTGATATGTGGTGACAGCACAGTGCTACGCTGTTGACACAGCATGCATCTCCTGGGCACCGAGGGCGGGAGCGCCCGGGGCTTGATTATTTACAGGCCTGCGCACCTTCAAAAAAAATGTTCTGTGAGGACACACTGAGAAACCTTCCTTTTGCGAAGCTTTTTAATTGGATCAGCGCTATCATTTATTAATGGGAGCGACTATATGCAAGTCTAGTTTTTTCGTGCCCATGATTATTAATGGCTGCTGGATCAAAAGCCTGATATGACCTGTATGGTACTCCATGTCAGCCTGAAAGACGAATACATTTCCATCACCAAATTGCATGAGTTGGAAGGGGGGGGGGGGGGGGGGGAATCTGCCGTTCACACAAGCATAGGGGGGGAGTGCTGGATCTTTGGAGTATGTTGACCCTGTAAGACATGCATGGTAATTTCAGTGAAATCGTGTAAAAATTTTGACTTGCATTGACTTGCATCATACACTGATTTTGAGTGGAGGGTAGAACGGATGTTCATCTATATCGAAGGCTCGACACAGTCAGTCTGCTCCTGAAATCTCCGAGAAAATTGGTGTTTCGAAAAACGACTGTTGAAATTGCTCAAAGGAAATTTGTTGTGAAAGACAATAGAGTGAAATTAATTTGCTTCTGACATGTTCTTGATTCATGTCGTCAACGTCAATCATCGAGCAGGAAATGACAAGTTTCATTCTTACAATTTCTATTCAGTTGATTATGTCTTTTTGTCATTTGAGGTTTAATGCTGCTTTTGGGAACAAAATCATAATGGAGAGTAGCATTTTAAAAGAATTTTGACAGTGTTTATTTAAATGCTAAACTCATACCAGGCTGCATTAGACTACACCTCATCAATCAGACGTATATATCTCAACCACTGTTTAATCCCCCCTTATAGCTTCCTTTATGATACTCTGTGGCTTAATCTGCTCATTCTCATTGATTGTGAAACTCAGAACGTGAGAGTGCTCTTGAAATATGTAACAAATGCATAATGGGAGCGGAGAGAATTAACTAAATGAAATCCCAGGGTTGAACATCGCCTCTCTGACTGAGATTCACTAACACATTCATGTCACTGTGAAACCGGATATCTGGAGCGGCCTTCCAATCGGATCCTGTAAGCCGCGTGTTTCGGACTCATCATCGTCGCTCAGCACAACCAAATGAGACGTGACATTCTCTTGACTGCTTACTTCTTCAAATTAATTATTTATAACCTGTGTGGAAAAGTGTGCCAGAGTGGAATTTAATTGTCAAATTATCATTATGCTAAAGGGCATTTAACTTGTCACTCACTGGACTGAATCGTCTGATCGTCCTCCTCAAGACTCTCATCGACGAGAGAATATTCAATGTAGCAAAAAATACAAGAACAGACTATTTATGTCACTGCAGAAAAGAAAAATGCTATGATTTTGTGCAACTGACATGCCGTACACACAGTATCCAGGATATGCTAAGGCTTGCTATTGACCAAGCGTTTTCAGTCGGGACAGAAATGCATCAGTGTCAAACAGGGACCAACAAGGAGACAGCTTCCAGCCATTTGCTGTCCCTATTAGTTAAAAATGAAGAGTGCATTGAGTCCGCCACTAGCCCTCTTTAGAATGCCACCGAGGATGATAACACCATACGTCAATCACTTTTAAAAAAGAAGCATAAGGGTGACAGTCACATATGAAAAATAAAATGCAAGCACTCAACTTGAAAAAAACAAGAAGCAAACCCTGCTCGTAACCTGCTCTGTATAAAGGTATTACCATCTCCACACTGCGGCGAGGAAGCATCGGTATATTTTCCCACTTATGTCCCGGAGCTCACCTTGTGTCCCCACATACACGCCTGGCACAAACACGTGTTTATATGTCCCTTACAGTCCCGCTACCCCTTTGTGTGGAAAAAGCTTGAAAGAATGTTTTGAACCCTAAAGTTCAACATGATTGTTTGATTTGACAGATGTGAGAATAGCAGTGGGCGGACTTGACTGATGTTGAGCTCTCAGTGCTCTGCTATGATTGAGACTGGAATTACAGCTGCTGTGAAGAAAGAGCCTGTGCTGACTCCTGACTGATGTGCCTGTGTGTGTGTGTCTGTGTGCGTGTGCACGTGGGTGCATGTGTATGTGGGCCCAGACGCATTCACACTTCTAAACAAAGTTACTACTGATTTAAATGGACGGCTTGTTGTCTCGCTACTTAGTGAAAATCCTGTTCTTTCTGCAATTAAGGGGCGTGTCTGATTTCAAGTATCAACTTTTTTTCGCAGGCTTTTTTTGAAAACGTGTTACTGGTACAATTCCATATTGTCACAAGGGTGCTGCCTTGAGTGACGTGCGGCCGGAATCAAAAGTACAACATTAATACACAATGACTGGGGGTGCTCCGTGTAGCAAGTGTTAATGTGCTAATGAGTTCAAACATGCTGTTTAACGCAAGACTGTCAATCAAGCTTTTGGCATTTTGGCATCTGACAGCTGGGTCATGTGTTCCTCTGAGGGACGAGAGCGGTTTGCCCACACTTGCCTTTCTCACAGATTGCTATGTGGAGCCCCAGAAGGGCGGCTTGGGCTTTACACTTTACACTCTCAGCACCACTGAAACGCTGGTTCATTTCCACCGAGTGTTATCAATTTGGTTTGAGTGGTTTTGTGTTATCTGTTTATCGCCACGCCGTATCATTGAAATATCCAGCCCAATTGTGTTCAGTCATTATCACCACTATGTGATGGGATGCGATTTTGTGGCTCTGATCTGCAATAATTGCCTTGACCTGGAGCAACTAAGCTGTTGTCTACAGTGATGATAATTTAGGTTGGTTCCCTTGGAGATGAAATGAGCAGGGTTTAATTTACAAATTCTATTTACTACTGGTATTTGGGCTTTTTATCACATCAAGACTATAAATTAATGAGGTGATCCCTATAAACTTTTCACATGGGATAAATATTTAAAGTATTTTTCCTCACATCAAACAACAACAATTTCCCCAAGTTTCCTCAAGTGCATCTAAATGATAAATATTTCACTGTCTGCTGAGGAGGAGACACAAAGGTGTTGGATGAAAGGTTAGAACTAAAATAGTTGCATTGTACTGTTAAAAAAAACAATGTAAGATCTATAAAAAGAAATGATATTAGGTAAATAGAGCCATTCTAGTATCTTTAGTTACTTTGGACTCTTCCTTCCCCCAACCTTTTTTTTTGTCTGGACCCTGAACACGCAGTGAATATATGGTACACTGGACCTACATATGGAAACCATGACAGTCATGTCCTTCCTGTTTGGGCTGCAAGGAGCAGTTTCCTGTGTTATTTTTAATATTCAAGAAAACACCACGACATATTAGCTGTGTCCCAATTCAGGGGCTGCCTTCTTTCTAACTGAAATGAGATGGTCTGGTCTACGGAGGATTTTCATGATTGGCATCACTAGGTTGCCCTGGGTTACCGCAGAATGCCGAGCAACAGCGCTGCAGCTAGGAAGGTGGTCGCCCCTGAATTGAGACGCAGCTTATGATTTTTAGGCAAGATCTGAAATTGTATTGGTCTTAGGATATGTGTTTTCTTTGAGTTTAGATGTGAGTTAAATATCTAAAAAGAAGTGGCAAGGGTTTTGATTCAATATGTACATTTTGTTGTTAAAGGTTTGTCTTTCAAAATATATTTGCCCAGAAAAGACATCTTTCACTGCTATAGTAACTGTTAGTGTTTGGTGAAAGAACCTTCACATTTCTTCACCATTAAAAGTGCAATGCTACATTTCTCATAGGTAACTGGAAGTGTAAATTATAATGCATCGAAGATTCAATAATCAAACAAGAGAAACGCTCACACAAATCAAAGCCTCGAGAAATGCAGAAGGGTGAGAACGCCATAGAAACTCTTCTCTTTCAAACTTACTCGCTCTGTTCTGACAATAAGATTTGATTCTTCGGAGGTAGAGTCTCAACATTCTGCATCACTTTATCTCTGTCACTTTCCTCGGTCGAGGTTAGACACGAGAGGACTTCACAGGAAAATTGGTCGGAAGGTTAGTCATCGTGAGCCCATGGAAACAAAGAGAAGCAGCGCGACAGCCCCTCAATACTCTGCCTTGTCACAGGGGTCTGCAGAAAGTGACTGAAATTTTATTTTTGGAGTCGCTAACTTTTGACTTGTCAGGTTCTTGCCAGCTGTCATCATTTCAAATGTGTCTGTGGGCCGCCACTGCTACCTTAAAACTCTGACTCCAGTCCTGTATAATTTCCCCATCTTCCTAGCTCCCTCTGTGCTAAATTGCATTGGAAGATGGATTTTTGGCATCTGAGGCTGTCAGGTCTCAGCCATGGAAGACTTTATGCACTAGTACACCCGCTATGAAAGTGAATTCTAGAGGGATAGAGGGGTATACGAGTGGTGAGTCAAGTACTGCTACTCTAGCAGGTCTTTGGGCATTTTTCTGACTGTGATTGTGGGCTATTTAACAATAATGCCAATGCTGTAGATCCCCCACCTTCTCATCTTTCCTTTCTCCTTTTCTCCGTCTCGCTCTCTAAATCTATTTCTCCCACATACCCTCAGCATCACTCTCTCGCAGGTTTCCTAATGATGATAGGATCTGGTCTGCCTGCAATCTAAAGACCATCTTCATTCCAGACTGAACTATTATCTTCACTGTCATTACAGCTATTGTAGTTTGCATATACATGGATTGAGGAACATATTTTACATTATAGCATCCCCTGAAAGAATATGCTACTCTGACTGGCTCAGGGGTGTTCGTTAATTTTTCGATAACGGGGCCCCTCCAACGAGATGCAGCTATCATCAGGGATTGGAATTTTTTTTTCTCGTCTGCATTGGAAGAAAAATGTGTCTGGCAAGTTGAATTTAAGGATGTCTGCGCTTCAAAGTAAAGATTCCCATTGTCTTCTCTGCGTCACTGTCACAGCACTGACACTGCTGTGATAACAATGTGCAAATCCAAGACACTGTGTTTTTTTGGCTAAAGCCTCCTCTTTCCCCACCCCCACTCCTGCTGGATGTTATTTGTGCAAACAAGACTCCTCCCTTGCCTGTATGTTCGGGGCTCACAAAATGAAAAATGCATCACAGTTTTAATCCTGTGTGTCCCTGTGTTAATTGTTCATTTATCTTTTGTTATTTGACACATTTTTGTCAGAAAACCAATATCATTTAATTTTTTTCATCAAACGTCCTGTCCTCTCTATCCCTTTTATACTATTTGACTCTTAGAAGGCATTTACAGATTTTTCATCCAATAATAATGCTTACTTCAATTTTGTATACCCTATCCCTAACTGTAAATTCTACCAGTTAGCAACCAGTGCTGATGGATCTATAAGCTGTTCAATTCATCGGGTAAATCCGCAGGCGTAGGAGGTGTAGAGAAGTCCTCAACAACAGGAAACAGGGTGTCGTCATGACTGCAAATGCTAAACTGCTAATTACTGTCAACTATGACGAGGGGGCGTGAAAAACATTCAGCGCCATTGGCTTCTATAAACACCAATCAATATCTACGACAATACCCACCATAGCTTTGTATCTTTACTGGAAAAGTCAATATTTAGATCCGAATAGCACTCTGACTCTGACTTTAAATTTCTTTACCTTTTTTACGTTATCTGCTAAACACGCTAAACACATTTGAAAAAGGGTTACTAGGGAAAACGAGAGGCTTTCAAAACCAATCAAGCTGCTTATGTTTGCAAACATTTACGTAACAATATTAGCCTCCCACTGTGGAAGAAAAAGCCAGATGTTGATGCTGACAGAGAAGAGGGTCAGCCAAAAGGTCTTTGAGAGGTCAGAGAGTTTTTATTCCATATCAACACATATGCCATGCATCCATTTAATGGAAATCACTAATTAGGTGAACGGAGATACGGCTTGTATGATGACATTTTTAAAATACTCCACTGTGGGCCTAAGTATTCTGAGTATGCAGATATAATCTGAAATATTCAGACCTCATAATGAAGCCTCATGGGGAGCTTCCATGGAGAGTAGGTTCTGCTAAATGAACAAGGCTTGCACTGATGGATTTACTTGATATATTGATACGTTGGGCTTCTTGCATAACCTGCATGACAACTCTCACTGTGATCCTGGCTTAGAAAACCTATAGAATAACAGGAATATGCCTTAGTCTCAAGTAAGTGTATCCTGATAAAGGGTGAATATTTTGTTGTGAAAATGTAGCATTTAACATGTTTAACCTGTTATAACCGAGTCATCCCACTTGAAACTGTGAATGTACTTCACCGGCTTGGATTTTAATTGTTTGCCTGAATTTTTTTTCCTACTTACACAGGTACTGTATTCTACTTTCGGTGATAAATTACTTTGGCATAAAAGAGAGTTCTCGGCTTGTCGGTCTTAATATAGAATATGTGATTTAGGCAAACACACCTCTAAAGTGTAAAACATACTGTTCACCATTTTAATTGGTGTTCATGATTTAGGAGTTTCAAGGCAATGTCAGAGGGACTCGCTCCATTGTCTGCTAACAACACTTAGAGGCCCCTCTCCCCCCATTTCAGCTCCGACTCACTCTGCGCTCTGAGGGGTTTTTCTCTCCAAGACACAGGCTAACAATGACTGATGGGTAACAAAGCTCGCTGGAAAATGTCACTTTCTATTCCACTCATGTGTGTCAAGCCATGTGTTGGCAGAGGGGGAGAGAAGAGGGGGGAGACGGGTGTGGGGGGGTGTGGGGGTCACCAAGGTCAAATGGGATTTAACGTGTACGTCCGATCTGTAAACAGCAGTGTTTGTGTTTGATGATTGGTCACAAAGGATTGACTTTTCATGGCAGAGCCCAATGCGCTGCACGTGCCTCTGTCGCATGGCAGCTGATCGGAGGTAATTATACAGCGGAGTGTGTTTGTATTGGTCAATCTCCCGACGCCTGTCGTGGCATTAAGCTGAAGTAGTGTTTTGGCAACGATTGTAAATCCGGACGTGATTGACAACGCGTAACAGCACAAGTGTGGATGGATCAGTGGGATCAGCTGTGAGCAACACAGTGAAAACACTTTCACACATCAGCCTGGTTATTGCTTGTTTAGCCCAAACTGATCCACAACGTGTAGTCACAGGGTGTTAATAGTGATGTCGATCAATATCAGCATCTAAGTGATTACTGCACGTTTTCTGGATTTTTTTGTACTGATGATTTGCTTTTTAACCTGGACTATATTTTGGAATAAAGAATATAGCAATTAGCAAGCACAAACAATGGAATATATATTCCTTTTAGTGTTGATGTATCTCCCGGGTAGTCACACTGGATACAGACTTTTCTTTTCTTTTCTTGTTAATGATGAATCACTGAAGAACTAACCTACAATCCAAAATCCTTTAAAATTAAGACAATTGAGACGACTTCCCACACAGTTCCAGCTACATGTTTAATTCCATGTAATCAAGATTTGAGGTTTGATAAATCCCTTGTTTTTTACATTGTATAATGCAAACCACTCATTGGAACTAGGACTGACGCTGATAGACTAGCTTTATCCAAACAACATAAAGAAAGGAAAATATTTTCCAGAGCACTAACAGAACCAGAGCGACTCAAATTTCAACCGAGTTAAACCCCACACAACTCAAACCAAAAAACACTTCTCTGACTACAGATGAAGAACTCAAACAGCTCTCAGACCCTTAACACAACTCTCCACACGGCCACAAACCACACAGTCTGCTTGGGGTACTCTGGCTTGTATCTATTCACAAAATGAAATGATATAGCTTTGATATGTTCATGTTTTCTTTTACAGCATCTCTTGAAATGTATACCTCGGTAACTTTGTAAGACACGACCCTTAAAGAGACTGTATCATGTAGTAGTTCATGGATTACGATGCTGTGGCTCAACCTTGTGGTGCTGTTAGCTTGTAAAGGGGAATCCAAGCTAGTAATGTCTTCCTGAAATTACTAATTCATGTGTAGAAATTAGTAAATTGTTCTGTTGAATAAATAATTTGTGTGCATAAATTACTTAATTTGTGCCTTTAAATTTATTATAAGCATCCTCAGTTAACCCACCCCCTCCTTTTAAATTAATAGACACAAGTTGTCAAGACTGTTCTGGTCAGTTAGCGAGATGCACTCAGTGTGCCGGCAGCAAGCAGAGGCAGATGTCTGGCCATGGACTTTTCTGAACATATAGCGTGTAAACCCTTTTCAAGTAATAATCCAATATGAAATTCGAAGAAGAGCATATGTCTCCTTTAAACACAACAATCGGAACTTCTTGTTTAACTTCTCATCTAATTGCTCTGTACATTTGTGCAGGTCTATTAGGCCTTTTGTGATTTTCTTTATTGTCACAAATCATCGAACATTTTGCCCTGAGGCAGAATCCAAGTTAAAGGCCTTTAACTCACACAAGGAAATCCCATTAGAGGTGATTTCCTCAATAGCAAATTTAGAAGTCAATTAGTCACCATCTAATGGGAGAGAACAAACTTTCCCTGTTCCCCACACAACTTTACTCTCACCCTGTCAGAAGGGTGCATTTAAGTACATGCTGTGGAATATAAATACCCGCTGCCATTCAAATTGTTCCAGTGCGTCTGAACTGCACTTTACAAACATGACACAAACAGGTCCGATCCTTACATAACTATGATCCACCCTTGTTCCTCTAGATAAAAAAGAGTGATAGATCTCCTCGGTCTGTCTGCGCCTTGCTCCCTCTCCTCTACTTCCCTTTCTCACCTTATGTTTGCAGCGCAGCAACATACCACAGCTTGTCATTAATTTCTTTCAGGTGGTGTTTTCCTTGGCTGTTGCTCTTTCAGCGCCGCCTCTGTTTACATCCTCAGATGTTTTGGGCTATGTATCATTGCTAAATGGCAAGCAATTATTGGGAAAAATGATTAGCTGAGGTTTAACTCGGATAAGAATTTAAAAAGCATATGAACAAACATTAGAGACATTTGTTCAACAGGAAGTTCACCTAGACAACATGTTAATATAGATGTTTTCACTGTGTAGCTGTGATTATTGCAATGTTCGATTTCTTAACATCCATATGTACATAATATGCAACATCATAGCCAATTGTAAGACACACTACAAAATCATAATAGGCTTGGAGAAATGTGTTTTTCATTAAAAAGGGACTGCAGGCACTCTGACGCCTGTCCCTGTCCCTAGTCAGCCACGCTGAAGGCTGGCTTCACTGGAACAAATATCAGCACTACGGCTTTGGAATTTATTAAATTTAGGTCCTAAACAACATTGTGCGTGTTCACCACTCATACTTAAGCACTGGGGTCTGTTTTCTGATTTCTCTCCTTTCAAGTTGGGAAAGTTATGAAACAGGAATAATTCAAGAAGCTCTTTCCACCTCATGCTCAACCCGCTCCTTTACAAAGAAAAATGTGGATGCTGATTAGCTGCCTTGGCTATATCCACCACACTCAGTGATGCTGGTTCTACAATCAAACTGACCTGGTGTGCACACAGGGGCCAGCGCATGCTGGGTGCACTCATAGTGGAAACTATGGTTGCATGAATTAATTTGACAACACATGCAATGCAAATACAAATACACCACACAGCCAAAAAGACTGCAAATCAACCAAATATAGGAAAGTGCTGCAAATACACAACACAACAAAATACAGGAACACACTGCTAGTAGCAAAAATGAGAAAAGTGTCCTCGTTGCAGCTCTTTTATCTCCACCTAAGGTTCAATCAGTTTCATAAACGTTTAGCTATATGCTGTACAACATGTGATCCAACACGACCATGACATACGTTATTCATAAAGAAGCTTTGAGGTTTCATAATCACATTTTTGTTGCTATTTCACTTAAACCCGGTATGTCACTTTGCCCTTGTGTACAAACCAACTAAGTAAACAGGAGATGTGCAGGGCTGTTGTGCCTTTCATATCTGTTTATATTGACAGAATGTCTATGTTATGCTCAATACTGTATATCTGTATGAAGGCTATGAAGGTTTTATAGTTCTGTGAAAGAAGAAAAAATGTTTTAAATCCAGTAATAGTCATCGGAAAACATCTCCCCTGACCTGCAAAACTCGCATTACTTGTTACAAAATGTAACGTTATGGATCGAGGCCCTTAAACGCTAACTTGCCCCGTGTGGTCTTAATCCAGCCGCTGCATTCAGTCACTTCAACGGCTGGAGAAAGAAAATGAAAGAATAAATACAAAGATCTGCATGCCACCAGATCTCTGGGGCCGAGCCTCTGTCTGTGGTCATTTCCCCGGTGCAGTAAAGAACAGAACAGTGAAATGGACTCTTGGGGATGTTATCTTTTCTTTAAGTACGGACACTAAAACCAACATGTAGAGAGGGTTTATGAGTGAGTGAGCGAGGGGGTGAGCAAGGGAGTGAGTGAGCGAGGGGATAAGGGAGGGAGTGAGGGAGTGAGCCAGGAGGAGACATGCTCGCTGAGAACCGTGAGACTCGGCTGTAGTCACTCTGTCTGTCAGCTCTTAAATCAAGAGACTCTCCACTATTGGTAGTCTTACTGAACCACCGGGGTGATTTCAAAAGCATCGGTCTCCACAATGGTTATCTTGAACCAGTGAAGCAGAGAAAGAGAGAGGTTTCAATTCTATCTCTTCTCACCTAGAAATCCAAAGAATGAGGCAATTTTTGTTCCCTATGGAAATAAGCTGATGATGTACTATCTGGCTTTCCTCTGCATGTATTGGTCGCTGACACTGATTTATTCCCTCTAATAAAAGCCTTTTGTGAATTTATGTCATTAATGTATTATTCTGACAAAACCTTTGAGGTATATTTTCAATTACAAATTGCACCTTGCACAATAAAACTTAACTCTGTTCCTCAAGGAAGCACAATTGAGCTTTTTGGGATGATAGCAATTTAAATTATTTAAATTCTCGGGCCATTACCCGGTATGACTTCAAGTAATTCCAATCAAACTTATATATCAGAGAGCTCAGCTGAGCTTGTGCAGAATTTAGTCCATAAATCATGCGAATAGGTAAAGATGCACAATATTTGCTTGACCTGTGGCTCTGCCTGCTGCAATGCTCTGTGCTGAATGGAGAGGGTGAGCCAGGAGCCATGATTTCCTGCCAAGTAGCATGCCCATGGCAAATAACTGCATAAGCACCATGCCAACCCAAAACAGGCATTTTATTTTCCTTGAAAAGGTAACTTACCGTTTGCAAAGCAGAGCTCTGAGGCAATTTACTTTTATAGAACCTTGTTTATTGTGCATTTAATTCATGTAAACACTTCACTTTAATAATGGATTGTTGTGTCTGCGTATTAGATTGAGAAGAAAGTCATTTTAGGGCACATTGAAAAAGGACTATTAAAGAGCGAAATTTCCTCGACTAGAATGAGAGCTCTTAACTGAGAGTCGAGTTTAATCTGCAGAATATGGGTTTCTCCTTCACCATGATTGCTGTCCTTAGAAAAACTCCAAATGCCAGGTGCAGTTATTAGTCAGAGTTTGTTCGACTTCTGCCAGGTTTTAAGCAAAATCCCACCGGGATTGGTTGAGCTTTCATCAGACGGTTTCGCCTCACTTCCTCTCTTCTGTTTCAAAGAGGATTACAACCCAAAGACATTAATGCCATAAAATACATTTTTGGCATAAAGGTGACTTCTACCAAAGTTCGTTTTTTTTTCTTCTTTTTTCTCGTTTGAAAATCGACTTCCATAATAAATTCATGCAACTTTGACTCATCATCAAAATATCCAAATGAAACGCGCAGGTATAAAGGGGAATTAGGAAGAAGATTAGAGGCACAGGTTGGAATTTCTGCTGTTGTGGATTAAATATCAAACTCGCACACAAATTATCTACGACGCTGACAAAGCTTCAACCCTGCGGGAAACCTTGCTATTTAGTTTGTTGAATTGCTTTCTCTGAATGGTTTTCTGTTCACAGTTGATTTTAAAGTGAGATGTGTTGAATTACCAGGGTCTGCTTTTTGGATGATAACGACTCTCTGAGCCACAGTTGGTGATCTTTGAAGAGAGATGGTCGGTGACACTGGCGAAACAGATAAGCACGATGTTACACAATTACCCACCCTTCTTTTTTACATCAATAATCAATCAATCAATCAATAATCTCATTAAAGTGTCCGTAAATGACAGACACTGACCAGCTCTCCTTCAAAACTACTAAAAAATGACCCCAGATTGTAATGAACTGTCTGATTGGTCAACACCATACATAGTTAAATAGGTGCCAGACGACAGAGAGAGAGAGTGAGGGGAAGAGCAAGGAAGTGAAATTAGTTTGGTGACTGACAACAGAGGTATTCCGGGGTAAGATGACAATGTGTGTTTTTTCACTCTTTCTCTCTTATCTCTTGATCTCAAACATGCAAATGATTCTTTCACACTATTAAAGTTAAGTGGAGAAGATGAGCAGAAAGCGAGGGATTCGGTCCGTCATGCTTGAGCGAGTGAGCGAGCGAGGCAGACGCCGGGACGGAGGGAGGGAATACAAACTAGATGCTTATGTTTTGGACATGATGGCCAACAAGAAATGGGTGTTAGTGCTCGTGTTGACCGGGGCCACGCCGTCTCAACCCTAATGAAAATTGGCTGAGCATAGAGAAACCGTGACGAATTAAATGGGCCATCAAGAGCACCACTCGTGTTAGAAAGAAAAGGAGCAAGCATTTCCTGATGGAATTAGAATCATTGCACTTAATCTTTAACTGCCACCTAAACCACATTTATTGTTACACAGCACTCGAACATGCTACAGGGACGGAATGAGAAGATGGGATGAAATAACCTTGTATATATCGGGGCCCTGGATACGGAGGCCTGACTCTAAATTATACCAACAAATTGCTGCTGATTGTAAAACATATTTGTTTCCTTTGCGGATATGAATTTCATGCGCACCTCTTTTTAGACAATTCTGAACACATTCCTGACATTTTGAAGATAAAACTTGGAGGATCAGGCTCGAGTAATATAAGAAAATATCATATATACATAATGTAATATAAAAAAAAAACCTCACATCTGGTCAAAATAACCTCTTGGTCATGGGCGACGTTAACAAGTATTGTGTACATTAAATTAGAGAAACCATCTTTGAGAAAACTATTCTTTTTGACTTTTTATTCGGCCTATGTCTCATCTGCTAACACGGACGAGGCGGGGATTTAAGACCTTTACTACAACTAGCCACCAGGTGGTGATCTAGATGCTCTGGGTTCAATTTTTGAGAGCCATCATTTCGGCCATCTTTATTAACAGTCTGTGCTCCGACCTGAAAAGCCATGAATTTTAGAAATTTTTGATTTTAGATGTGCTAAAGCGTAACAGGTTGATCGATTTTAGGAAACTATGCTAAAAGAAAGTTCACTGTTCTAGGCATTATAAATTATTATAGAAAACCATGGACCACATTAATATTTCCAAAACGTGCAATATTTTTCATTGCATATATTTGTATTATTTTTATTGAAAGAAGAATTAAGAATATAATGAAAGGCTTGTCCGTCCCCTGTTCAAATGTAGGTAGGCAGGAAGATAGAAGGTAGATTATCATTAAACATCGAGCACACAACTTCCACTCTAACAACGATCTCTTTCGTTACACACTATAAATCCCCCCCGCTTTACAGCATAACAGATGGTCGACATGTCACTGTCAATCGCTTCTCTTTCTTCACACATGACACATATTGTATGGCTGAACGGATGGTTGGATGGATGGATGGGAGAGATGGATTGGTGGGCGGACCGGTGGGTGTGCAGTTAGGTTTAGGCAACACACTTCACTGGTGACACTTCCTTTGCTATTCTACGGAGTGACGCGCCGAGAAATAAGCGAGCAGTGTAAAAAAGAAAGTGACAGCGCCAAATGACCAATCCTCTCCTCCGATTCCAATATATGTGTTTCTGAGTGATGAGTGAAACCCGAGCCGAGCGGTGCTGACAGCCAAGAAATGATCTCTCAAATAGATTCAGAGAATGATGGCGTGCGCACTGCTAGGTGCGCGTGGATCGGTCAAGGCTACGGCTACAGTGAGACACACGTTTTTTACACTCGCCACAAAAAAACAGTGGCTCAGCGGTGAGTAGGATAATTAATAGGAGTTACAAGGCGATGCAATGAGGTGCTCGGGGTCTGGATGCAAAGATATACGAGGAGCGGCTTCATCTCAAGATGTTGGGGCTGTTGTCCGCTGACAGCAGCTTTTAGCTTAATCAGACAGCATAAGCACCGTAAAAATGGATTGCAAATAATTTTCCAGGTGATAAAGTATTGATGTTTGTCAGGACTTGATGTGTAAACAGGGCAGTAATTCACAGGCTCTGCGGAGGGCTGACAGTCGTCCATAAGTCACGACTATGTGTCATTCACTCAGCGTGTTGGAATCTTGTAGTTCAAAGCCTCCTCATTGCTATTATCTTTTCATCTTTGAGCTCGGAATTTATCACCCTGCACATCCTTGTACTTGTACACAAGAAATTAAATCTAGAGGAGAAGGAAGGGTGAACAGAAAACACATGGAGTTTGTTAAATATAAATCACAACCCATTATTTTTCTTTCCTTTATTTTTATCTTTCTGTTTTTCGGATAGAATTAAACCTGTCCTACGGTTGTCAGGTTGGGTCTTTGTTATCTTATTGAATTACTCTTAACAATAAAAAAGGTATTCAGATGACTTTGTTTATGGATTCCAATCAAGTGCTGCTGACTCCACTTCAGTACTAATTGTTAACATTAAAACATAATTAAAAAGTGACGATCAAGCAGAGACGCTTTGCTTTGCTAATTTCAAAGTTAAACAATAACGTAATCCCCCAAGTATCGGTGTGCATATGACTGTTTTACGGCAAAGTTTCTAATGAGCACGTTAACGGCACCATCACCTTGCATCGTATTCATATATGGATATACCATAGAGCACTAATTAAGAGGTGGCTAGCTTGTCAGTGGAAATAAGACAGAACACTGCTGGTATAACTAAAATAAAAGTTAAGCGCTTTTCGCGTGGACATTGGCACATTACGGAGGACAAGATTATCATATTGTTCCTCTACGGAGGGAAAGATGTCTCCTGCACATTAGCATGTGAGGTGCTCTGGCCCTGGCTGCATACCATCAATACATATTCATCAGCATAAGAGAGCCATTCATTTGCCAGATTGGAAAATGGGCAGTGAAGAGAGCTTGACATTCACTTTGTGCTGAATTGTTCTCACTTGACACCCAACTTGCTGATTGATGAGAAATATTATGGCTTGGAGGAAAAGCAAAGTGAAAGATGAATGAGTGTAACGCCACGGCTCTCCTCACATCTCACAACCACAACTCTCTATTAATATTTTGTTTGGGCCTGTACCTATCCATCCCTGTTTATGTTACACAAGTAGGATTGGATCTGTCATATCGGGTATTTACCAGCATTTGTCTCATGGCTCTCCAGCGACTGTGTCTGTCTGTCTGTCTGTCTGTCTGTCTGTCTGTCTGTCTGTCTGTCTGTCTGTCTGTCTGTCTGTCTGTCTGTCTGTCTGTCTGTCTGTCTGTCTGTCTTTGTGTGTGTGTGTGTGTGTGTGTGTGTGTGTGTGTGTGTGTGTGTGTGTGTGTGTGTGTGTGTGTGTTGCATGCACATGCACTAAACCTTTGTATTTAAATCAGTCTTGGGTCCAGTCATTTAAATGCTTGGTAGTTATACTGTTAGCTGTTGCAAATGTATCACAGCAGGAGATTCGATAACACATGTGAGAATCTACACTGCACTGAGGGAGACGCAGAACATGAGAGTGATAATGTCTGTCCAAGAAACAAACAAACAAACAAACAAAGCTGTGCAGAT
Source organism: Limanda limanda (assembly GCF_963576545.1). Taxonomy (NCBI): domain Eukaryota; kingdom Metazoa; phylum Chordata; class Actinopteri; order Pleuronectiformes; family Pleuronectidae; genus Limanda; species Limanda limanda. The sequence goes on along the minus strand of NC_083645.1, from coordinate 14,522,234 downwards.
CTTTATCCACCAAATCCTCCCATTTCAAAAGCAGTCTTTTATCCACAGCCACAAGGACGCCGAACTCTTTTTTCAATAACTAAGATAGACATGCACTTTAACCACTTTGCACTGTTGCTATAGAAGAAAGAAAGAAAGAAAGAATTCATCAGAACACAGATATCTTTGCAGCATCTCACTCTTTTGTTTTCCTGAATATCTCAGGGAACACAGCACATCTGCCTCCGTCGTTCGCCCAATTGCGTTCGCATTCGAGTGCAAAGTTACGTTGAAGTTAAACTGTATTGAGAATTTATCCGTCGGCGGATGCACCAAATAAAACACACGTGCAGTGGCTGGAAGCAATTTTCCCATATAGAACAGCAACAATGGAGTCTGCTGTAAAATCCGGAATCATCAAAGCAGACCGGCGTAAACCTCACTGTAGCGAAGAGAAAGGAACGGCTTGTGTGTGTAGGTAAAAATAAAAGTGATGACCATGACGGCCCACTTTACTTCACTGGTGATAATAAATCTCCGCCTCTCAAGGCTCTGCGTCGAAGTGGGGGGTGTGTGTGTGGGGGGGAGGGTTCACTCTTCCCTCCCATGCTCATGTGATCTGACTATTCACAGCATTGTAATTATGTTCAGGGGCAATTTGTTTGAGCTGTGGAATAATCTAACAATTTTTTAGGGGAATTGTTCAGCGTGGCGGCTCCTGCTGCACAATCAGCCTTTCTTGTCTCTCTGTGACTTGTTAGCCTGTATTTATCGCCGTGCCCTCCCTCAAGATGCTCCCGGCTTTCAAAAGGCATAATCAATAAGGGGCTATTACCTGGATTCACTTCACTGCTGTGCTTTGTTAAAAAAAAAAACTCAAATTCACTCAATGTTTACTTTGGTAATTAAAAAGATAGCCCATGTTTCAAATCCCAATCCCTACCTTCACATCTATTGTTCTGGCCCAAGACAAGCACGTTGTTATCAGTGGCCACAAGTCACCACAAAACGACCAGATTGGCACATTAACATGGGAATCTTTGACAGCTCAATGAATATAATATGAAGAGAGCGAAATACAAAAGGGGGTATCTATCAGGGCACACTTTCCTCTCTTCATTTTCAATTTCATGGGAATTTTCTGAACTTCCAAGGTTTTCTTTTCTTCTCCCACCAGCGTTAATTTCTGACCCTGCCAATAAAATCCAAATTGTGATTCATCCCGTCCTCCTCAGCCACACGACACACGCTACTGTCAGACCCTCTTAATCCCCCCATGCCAAGTTTTAAGCCACGGAAAAGGTCAAGTGTCCGGATGATTTTCAGCGTCAGCATATTGATAGACTTCTTAGCCCAGGATTGATTGATAGATTGAATATTGATCAGCTCACGTCAAGATGAGGTTTTGCCTGATCATTTCCCACATGGGTTTATTTGCATTTGTACGTGCTTATAATGACAGTTGTGTTTCGTGGACATGTTTTGTCTTTATTATTTGGCGCTGGCTTCTGTGAAAGTGCAGCCCATTATCTCACAGTGGTGGTGTTTGAGATATGACATTCGGAAAGGTCATTGTGAGCTTTATGGTCAGCAGGGTGGTGCAGTGTTGAGGGACCGTCCTATAATCAGCCGCCGTAACCTGTCCCGCTTAAGTGTCTCAGGTAAGACACCGAATCCCTCCCAACTACACGGGCACAACCCTGCCCTCCGACCCCTGACCTCCCTGTGGAGAGGGGAGAACGCATTGCACAGAGGAGGACAAAAAAATAAAACAGTAAGCTGAAAGGGAAGCGGTCACTTTCAAAAGTGAGGGCAAGCACAGTTTTTTTTTTTTTTTGTTTCCCTCAAACTTAAATCGGGTCAAACCAAAGTTTCACTCCAAAATTTCCTCAGGGCACAAGTGGAGTGAGGTTTGTGAGGTGGAACCCCGCATGTCAGCCACTTCTGCCAGTACACCATCATTTCCACTGTGGCCTTGCTGTTATGCTAGAAAAACTGCAGTAGTGTTTACCTCAGGCCTAACAAGGGCTGGAAAAGCTTATTTTGTCTGTGCAGTATTTATAAAGGGATATAATGGGAAAATATTCCTGCTCGGTTTCAACTCTGACTCTGTGAAGCCGCTTTGTTGGACTGTGACTCTGTAATGAGGAGGCTGATTGAAGAACCGGGTTCGAGAATCACAGGTCAGGCTGACATTGCTTGAAGTGTTGTTTTTTTCTGCTGTAGCGCAAAGTGCACAACCAACAGCCAGTGTTTGCGTGAAAAGATTTACCCACCAATTACTCATAAAGTCTTATAGCTTGGAACGAGCGTGATCGACCAAGCGATGCGGCAGACTGAACCCGTTCCACTTTGAGGTTTCTGTAAAGTGAAACATGTTTTGAAGACGCATGCTATACTGCAGGCTGCAGTATGGATTTTGCAGCAGCCGGCACAAGAGCTATGGTTAGTAAAGGACAGATTAAATTATGTGTATACTGCCTTTTACCCTTGATTGGCCTATTATTAAAGCGCCGGCAACAACTCTTTTGCTTTTGACAAGATGGCGATGAAGTCAGTGCAAATAAAAGCTGTAATTTCATTTTCTGCGGTTTTTGTTTCATTATTAATGTCCCTGAAGTCAGATATGTAGGAATGAGGCGAGTTAGGAGAACAGAAGTGGCGTAATGGCTTGAGCCCAGAGCTCTGCGCTATGCTGGGTGTACTTACAGTAAATCTTACACTCAAATATATAAGCTTGCATTTGAATTTGAACTTTATGTAAAACTCAGAGTTTTTCCCTACGCCAGCAATCCCACAACGGAAGCACGGGCACGCACCGATGGGATTGTTGAATGTGTATAAGATAAGTTGATATGCTTGGAAAATCTGGGTTTGTATAGTCCTTCCACTGGGCATAAAACAACTGAGACGGATCAGCGGCATGTTAACTACAACAATCCTCACAGAAATAGTATCAGATTTTTAAATTCTAATATCTCCAGAGAATATGTGCAGTGGTAAGCTGTGGCTTCACATTTCACGGGTCAAAAATACGATTTAATTTTCTTTTGTTCCGCTAACTAATGGTAAGTGACGACTAAGGTAACACCTAACTGCCACTGCTAAATTTACAGAACAATATACACTGTGTACAAGGGTCTCCATGGCCTCTAAGAATCCCTGCAAGTTTGTAGATTTAAGAAAAACAATCAACATTTTTTAAAGCTTTTTACAATAAATGAACGGCCTCGAAAGTAGTTTAATTATTTATTAAAAGCACTTAAATGACTCAATGTGCCTCGGCTTCATGGACCTGGCTCCATCTGAGGATCACCACTTCACATCCTGAGGAAACTGATGGATATTTCATTTCACCCACAATTAAAAGCAAAGATTCCTCCTGTGTTTGTGTTGTCCTACCCCAAAGCATGGTGACCTTGACCATATCTTATTCAGAGTGAAATGTGATTTCAATAATGAGTTAATAGAAGAATATTCCATTAATTTTCCCGTTTACGAGCATAGTCCGATTGAAAGTTACATCAATACGTCTTCTTCCCCATTATGTAATTGCTTAGTGTACGATGCAACCACATAACATTTTCGTTTTTTTTCTGATATAAAAAAATATGCTACAACTCCTCAAAAGGACGATATGATGCGATAAAGACGTATACGTGTCTTCACAATGCGGCTAAAGGCTCCATTATGTTTCTACGTATCCGTTTCTCGGAGAGGGTTGCACGGAGAGTGGAGAGTCTTTTTGATTTTTACTTCTCCGACGACTGCACGTTGAAAACAATTCCCCGCCAAACCCATAGGTGGCGCAACGGAAGACGAGCTCAGAGAAGCCTACCCCATTTGGGAAGAAGAAGTCCACGTGTGTCTGTTTACCTCTGTTGGCTAGCCTCCCACACACTGAACCATGGCAACTAACAGAACTAAATAAAGTGACACCCATCGGGTCAAAATGCTGATGTTATCGTTTCTTAGCGCAGCGGTTCCCCGGTCTTATTTCCAAACTCTGTTGCTAATTCCACAGCTTAAAGCTCCGTGTAGCTTGAAGCTAGACGGAGCTAGCTAGCTCCCCTCCCAGCTTCCACACACAGTCAGCAGGGACTCCCGGCACTAACTACTACCCAGTGTTTGCTTCTAACCTGGCGGTATTATAGAAACAGTGTCATGATAGAAGTGGAATTAAAGTTGTGACGGCGGGTTTTTGCACTGTTACCACCGCAGTTAGCATGGTGGCTAGCCCGCTAGCGCCGTTTTGAAAGCTCGTTATAACCGTATGTGACCGTGAACACATGCCGTCAGTGCTCTAACGAGCCACCGTCAGCCGGACAACTCCGCTGGCTTAACACACACGTCACATTAATCGTAGAATCGTAGTGTTTGGGTTTATTGTCAAGCAGGAAGTTTGCGGTCCGGAAATGTGAAATCCGGAAATGACGTCGTAGGGAAGTGATGTAGTTCGCGGACGAATCACAGCCAAAGTCTGTCCGTGGGGTCTCCGAAATAAAGACGGACAGTTAGAAAAATCAGAGGTGTACGAAAAGCTCTCCGAGGCGCTCGGAGAGGGCGTTCCACGACGGATAGGGCGGTCTTATCTGTCCGTTTTAGAAAAGACGGACAAGCATAAATTCGCCTTAAGGTCGGAAACTCTGATGTCTTAATTATCGATTATTGCTCATTCCGATTTGGACCGTCTTCAGGTTAGGGTCATCAGAAAACGCTGTAAACAGGTCAGTGTTTTATTCAGATGTTAACATGGACAGTGATATTCTAATCACATTCTGAATAATTAAATTATGGTGTTTACATGAGGTACAAATAGATTGTGCCATTCATATTCCCATTTACATGTCACAGAGCATAGTCTGATTAGAAATCCGGTCCTACTACTTGCTGACACTCGAACACAGGCCATGTGCCGTCCAGCAGCTGGTAACGAACAGGTCGATGTCGCAAAATGCAGTGAAAACACGAAAAGGACATTATATTGCGATCAGGGTGTAAACATGTCGGCATAATTCAACTAGGATTGGAAAACTCCACGTCTTACTTTGATTTTTGCTTATTAAGAGTATCAGAAAAGGCTACAGGTCTTATTCTTATATTGTTAACGTTGGTATGTTGGTGTCCATATAAACATGTCTGGTGAGTACTTTATGTTTTGTCCAGGTGAGAGGGGGAATCTTGAAATCAGATAAACACTGGAACATCAGAAAACAGTTTTCACCTCAGCTCCTGTTCACCACGTAGACATAAAGCCTGGACTTTCATTACAACACGGCCAGGGGCAAATAGAAACAAGGTTCCAAACAGCTTGCTGGTTTTAACTCCTTCAGCCAAATGCCAAAATATATATTCTTTTCCATTGCCTACCATTTTATAAACAAGCAATAAATAATGGATCAATGCATTGGCTCGTTATCTTAAAAAAATCCTCACAGGGATAAATTACTCTTCATGTGGCTTCATGTGTGCAGGTGTAGCCCAGAGCTTTGACCTTGTTAGACGCAGTTGACACTGAGCTGATGGCAAATATTACCTTGGAAAAAAAATAATGGGTAAAGTATGCAAATGATTAGAGTAATAATAAACTGTGAAAATCGGGATTCAAATAATATTGTTTTGGCTCCTGCAAAACAGTATAAACAAGATTATGCTGCATTATGTGTTGCGCTCAATTCTGCCAGGAATTAAGATAATTACATTTCTCCCAAAACATCAACTGTTTACATTTTTAATTACTTTGCTATTTTTGATTGTTTCAAAATGCAAATTCAGCATCGCATATTGAAACTTCTGTGTGTGTCCAGCAGCACGTGCACTGTGTCCCGGTAATACCACACAACCCAGGGACTCTCGCTCACACATAACCGAGAGAGACAATATTTCTCAAACGAAATGATGACAGTTCTTGTTTTAGCTTAGTTTAGACGTTTGGTTCTCTTAAGACACGTATTGAGTAATCATATTTACTGTTTGTGAATGGCAGGATGTCAGTACAAGCTTGAAGCTTTCGATATAACCCTCCCTGTATAGTGTAATGAAAGGCAAAGTGATAGAAAGAGCACACAGGCTATTAAAGCACTGTTAGGTCAGCCTTCTGATTGATTCTTGAAATAATATATTCAGGTACGCGGCCAACATCAAATAATGCATTATAATCAGGATGAACCTGTTTACATATACATGTGCATACATACTTTATGTGTGGATAAGACAAGCAGAAGATATTCTCCTTAACACAATACAAACCATTCAATTGATGGCACAAGGAAAACAGCACAGGCAACATTTGAACCTGTTGTTAAGCTTGAATATTAAACCACACTCTCTCCTCCCTGTAAAACGAGGGATCGTTTACATCAGAATAACTTATGGGCTCATTTTATTGTTGCACGTCCCTCTCACATCCATTCTTCTCAAAGGGTAAATGAAGTTCAAAAGCACACATTCAGTGAATTGCCGATTTGTCCTGGATGAAAAGGATAGCGGAGGAATGCACAATGGCTCCCTGCACGGCAATCAGGAATTGGCCTGAATGCCCAGGAAGCCGTGCCACCGTGAGTCTGGTCCAAGCAACTCTATTCAAATGACTACATCCATGTCTCCCAGTAGAAATGGCTCAAATGAGCCTGTTAGCCTTTAAACGAGTCGGAGAGGAAAACAGGACATGTCAACCAGGGAGAGATCAACAGGGAAACAAGAGGAGCATTGGTTTCCGCCTCGGGGAGTTGCACTCGCCAGTATCCTCCACTCTCCCCTGCACTGATTTGACAGACAGTGCTGATCCCCCAAAATACTGCTACATGGAATGAATGAAAGGCAACTTCACATAGTTTTATGTCAAATTTGTCTCCCGGAGTAAAACTTTGTTTCCTCTTTGTTTCAGGCGGGGGTTTTCTTTTTTGTTTTTTTACTCCTCGTCACTATGGCTTACCATAGAACTGTAGACATTGCATGGCAATCAGTTATTATTAGGAGGAAAAAGGTGTCTTCAAAACAAACAAATCTGAAAAACTGTTCATTCTTTCCATCTGTTTTTTTTGTTCTGTTTGTTTCCTCCCGGAAATGTACCACTGCATGCTTCATGAAACACACTGAAAATAATTGCTGTTTCAGATTCATAGCAAGAATGTGTTTCTGGTACGAAGCCAGTTCCTTGGCAAACGTGCCGAAAAGGAAAGAGTTTGCTGGCTCCCTGGCATCCCCCCCGCTGGCAGCAACGCCGTGTTTAACTATCAGCTTGACTGCTTTTAGCTCACTTGAATCAAGGTCTCTTAGTCTTGTTTTCATCTGGTCAACAAGCAAATGTTATACCCCATGAAACTCATCGCCTGGTGTTTTTCCCTTCTCTTGCATCGTAGATTAGAACAACAGCAAGAACAAAAAAAAAGGCATTGTCTAATTGTGGAGCGATGCCTCTCGTTGTTTGGGGAGGAAATCTTCGTTTACCACTCGAGATGAGAATTGGAAACGGTGCTGCTCTGAGCAGTGGAGGTGAGTGTGTTGCTGTGAAGAAAGAGACGCCTCTTCCTCCCCTAGGGATCAACAACATTCACAGTTACTGTGGTGACCGATGATAGACTGCTCTCCCCTTGCCACATAAACCTTATTTACTGTCGCAGCTGTTCAATTTTGCAACACCGACCCCACCTTTCCTCTTATTTGGCGTTCCTGCCTGAAGAAGTGCCCTGCTAAGATATATACAGGCATCTGAGAGCCCTGCTGTGGCAAGGCCTCCATCTCCGGGTTGCAGAAAATGCTAATAGGGCGTCTAAAAACAATAATTAGGATTCAGTAGATCCGCCGTCTTTATTAGACCATTATTTAGATTCTTGCCATTCACTGGATTTTCATTGTTAGGATTATTTTGGGACTCACGGGCGATTATTTTCTATGGGCTTTGCATGATCGTCTGTTTTTGTTCTTGAAGAATCGTGTCTATCACAGGGAGAACAGGGAGCAGCACAGGCCTTGACACGGACACGCACTCACAAACAAACCCAGATAAAGCCCTGCCCACACAAGAGTTAGTACATAGAGCTGTATACTGTTGTACAGCAGCTCTTTTGTTGCAACCACACACACAGACGTACAACCAGATGGACTCACATGTTCATATGCCCACAGACAAACACACTCACACACAAAGCATTACTTCCCCTCCATCCTAGCAACCGACAACGCTCTCAACGGAGAGAAGATTGTGACGCTAAACTAATAAAGTCAGCATGGTGGCCGCTGCAGGGGCTGGTGCAGTGTTGTTAGTAGCCCCCTGAGCTCCGGCCGCACTTCCCTGCTTTTTCTTTGTTGCTCTGGAGCACATCGTGCTGTGATTATATCACATGCTGGTGCCGGTGTGGTCTCAGCCAGAGCTCCACCATCAGCGGTGTGACCTGAGAGACCAATTTAAATGGGTAAATGGTGTGTTAATGAATCACATAGTAATATAGTAAATGAATAAAAATGTAAGTGCTGTATTATGTCGTGCCATCGTTTTTTTTTCTTTTTACAAATGCACACACAGCAGGCAATTGCTTACGGGAAAGTTACAAGAAAGTAGTTTGAAATGCCAAGGCACTAATGCAATTATATTATGCTACTTGGCAATGTTTCTGAGATAAGTCCCTCTTTTACGTGAGGCACGGAGGAACATTCCAGTGAATAAGCGGTGCGATCTGTGATGAGGGAGCAAGCCATGATGACAACGCGACCGCTATTGTTAAATATTTTCATTGCGATGAATAAATCTGAGTGTTAATGCAGAATTTAGCCTTTGGCCAAAAGAGCAGTCCACCTTGCAGGCACTGGCATTTGTGTCATGGCGCAGACAGGAGGCGCGCTGCAGGCACAGAACACTCATCAGGTCTCGGAGAGTCTGGGAATTAAAGTCCATATCTTGTTTCCTTTTAATAAGCAGAGTCAGAGCTCAAATGCAAATGTCCATTATTAAAAGTGCCGAAAAAAAGTTTGGAGCAGTTAGACTGAAAAGATGACTTCAATCAACATCAATTGTTTTTGTTTTGCAGGGAGCTCACGCGGATTGTGGCCTCTGCACTGCTTGGTATTTCTTAATGACCTGGCTTACCATCGAGTTCAGGGAGAAGAAAATACATTCAAATGAGCTGCATGACTCCCAGAGACGGAAACATGCAGATAAAAGAGCTGAAATGATTCTTCTTGTTTAACCAATTTATCCGTGGGAAATCTGTCTAATCTAAACCAAGAGAGGACAATTGTTTCTGTGGTGCGATCTTAATGATTATTTAGAGGGATAACACGCAACTTTCTCAACAAGTGGTGAGAGCGAGGGCGAGAGTCTAGAAATAGAGACGTGTTTACACCCAGCCTCATGAATCAAAGTCTGAGGCATAAAATAAAAGTCAACACATATAGAAAAGTACAAAGAAAATAAACATTTTTCTTTTGAAGCCATAGGGACGGACAGAACCTGCAGTTGGTCTCAAGACACGTCAGAAGTTTCTGCTTTCCTCTGAGCTGTATATGTTTCTGCCTGAAAGGAAAAGAATAACAGGAATTCTTTATGGGCAAGAAACAAAAAATAACCAAAGTCTGAACGACACTTTGTGTCCCTGGGGAGTTGTAAGAACAACTCATAACTAAGTTTGTGGGTCCAGCCTGCAATGAAAAATCAAAATGTTATACTAGTAAATAAAACCATTATATTATGTTGACCTCCTCAGAATCACCTTGACTCGGCCAGACGACTTTTAAACCCTGCGGTTTGCATCGTCGGTGAAATTATACACTACCACTGGTGTTGGGTGTTCGTTCTGTGTTTGTCTGCCCAGAGTTAAATTGTATTTGTTGAATTCCCCAAATGAAGAATCAATATTTATGGAAGCATGTTTTCTGTTGTTGGGATACTGATTCAATTTGAAGTTTTGCTTCCTCCCTCTCGACAGGAAATTGCTCAAATACAGCATTATAAAAGCATCACCGCCCGCTCAGAGATGTCTTTTTAAACACACGTGCGTATTGATAGTCAGACAAGCGTGCGTGCGACTCGTGGTAATGCCACAGGATTCGCTCTGCCTGTGGCTGTCATGCTTGTTAGCGTTGCATGTTTGGGTGTAATACATCGAAAATGTCTCCATCCCAAACTCAATATCATGGTACATTACTCGAGCCTGAGTTCAGAATTAATCTCTGTGTAATCTGTGCTTGTTGCTTTTCAAGCTTTCCATCACGTTTTTCATTGGAGACATCGTCGGAAATCTCAACCCCAAGACTTCTCACCGAGAAAGAAAATATATCTGTCAAATCAAACACCAGTAGTCATGGAACCTCAGCCCAGAGTCTTGGGAATTATATTCATACATTCTGCTCCTCACGTAGACGTGGAGCCTCTCCCTGTCCAGTGGAACTAAGGAGCAGCTGCTGCTTCTGGAAGTGTTTTTATTTTGTGGTTTTGTTTTTCACCTGCTTTGTATTCGGATGTGGTGGCACAGTGGTGAAGTGGTTAGCATGGTCGCCTTGCAGTCAGAGGGTTTTTGGTTTGAGTCTTGGACTGCCTGGTTTCCTGTGAAAAAAGGATAAGCGGTAAAGATAAAAGATGGATGGCTTTCAATGAGAATTTTAACCTTTATCCTTAATGATACTTACTATAAGAGCTCTTCTAAATAATGTATGAGCATTGAAACCAATCTTAAGCAGCCAACTTTCAATTTTGAGAAACACTATTTAATATATTTTAGCACATCAGACGTGTGGAAACACTACATCACCAATGAACCTCTGCTGCTTTTGGAAAAGAAAAGAAATAGCAGTTCATTTAATTGAAATTGAGATTAAAGCAAGGTACCATAGTTTCTCAAAATAAGCAGAATGGGACCAAGAATCAAAAACTGAATTGATTTAAGCCGTGGATTAACAGTAATAATAACTTTATTGGTATAGCACTTTCAACAAGAAAAGAGAGCTTTTTTTATAGATGTGTTTCTTAAGAAGAGAGATAAAACAGGTAAGTGATTCTGCTAGTTTAATCTGTTCTGGCAAATTGATCCAGAATGCCCTCACGGCAAAGGCAAAAACAATGCTTCCTGGATCGTAGGCAGTTAAAGGTGTTTTTAATTCAGGGAGGGGCCAGCCCATGCATGGCTTTTAAAATAATTAAAATAATTTTAGCATCTTGATTTCTGTTTCAAAGATGCTAAAACAGTTGGGATTTGTGATGAATAAACCTTTCCTAACTACCAACGCGTAGAGGCATAGACATTGAACAGCAAGAATATCACTGCACATATTTTAGGGTTTTTGAAGAAATGTCCAATATGAACATTCTTCTCTGGTGATGGGGTTGGGAATTCTTGGCCTCACTGACGTTTTTCAGAGCAGCTGAACGGATCTCAAAATTGACAAAGATTGCTGCAGAAAGTGCTAAATCATTAAAAAAAAAGAAAAAGGAAAGAAAATTGATTCACCTCTGCAGGACTCTGTATTGACTTCTCCTCCTAAATGACTTCAGGTGTATGCCTGTAAAGTCTATTCTACAGCAAACCTTGTCCAGCAACAGAATGCTCCATCTAGCTGATGTCTTAAAAAAATGCCTTCTCCCAACGATAATACAACCTGACTGCATTGCAATCCTGCAGATCTAAATCAGCATTGTTGCGGCCATCTTGTGGGAAACTGAGAAAATCAGAGGATACTGTCCATTTTGTCCCCAGTGAGGCAGGATGTCGCAGAGCAATCTTTCAATTCGCCCCTATGATGAGTATTAGCACTTGCTCAATCATGGGGATAAAGGCGCGGGGGTCACCTTTAATGTCGTGCAACAAAAGACCATACTTAAAGGTTTGGTGAGCCACTGAAGTCAGATCAGCACTATAGCCCAGCCGCTGCACAGAGAGATCCTTTTTATGTCTAGAAGCTTGGCCTGATTGAATTCCTTTGCGTATCAGTGAATGGATCAAGTAAGAAAGGGGGAGCAGATTTGTGCTTGTGATAAACTATAACCTCCACTGAGCCGAGGATTTACAGCAGGCCCCGTTGATAAAATACACTCCTGCAGTGTGTGCCATGTGGCCGCTAAGGTATTTTTAACAGCCACGCATAATCCAGATGCAGGAGCTAGTGAACACAAATTACCAGATCAGGTGTAACAAATAATTAATGTCATGTTAAGTGCTGGTGAAGCTTACCTCACTTATCCTGAGTAGGTTTTTATTTCAGGTGACTTCATACAGACCAAAGTTGACAAATTTCTAGTTTTGTGTAGTTATTTTTTATCTAATGAAGCTATTACAGGAAAACAATTAACTCAAAAGCAGTCAGTCTCTGTTATAGCCTTAAGAAAGAAATAAAGAAATGAAGATAGATAGATAGATAGATGTGTAGATATACAGATGTTTGGTATAGATGTAGGCCTAAAGATAGATGCAAAGATAGATGTGTAGACGTAGGTATAGATAGATAGATAGATAGATAGATAGCTAGCTAGCTAGCTAGCTAGATAGGTAGGTAGATAGATAGATAGATAGATAGATAGATAGATAGATAGATAGATAGATAGATAGATAGATAGATAGATAGATAGATAGATAGATAGATAGATAGATAGATAGATAGATAGATAGATAGATAGATAGATAGATAGATAGATAGATAGATAGATAGATAGATAGATAGATAGATAGATAGATAGATAGATAGATAGATAGATAGAAAGATAGATGTACGTATATATAGATAGATGTATAGACTTACGTATAGATAGATAGATGTGTAGACGTACGTATAGATAGATGTATAGACCTACTGTACATATAGATGGATGGATGTTTAGACTTACGTATAGATAGATAGATGTATAGACTTACGTATAGATAGATAGATGTATAGACTTACGTAAAGATAGATAGATGTATAGACTTACGTATAGATAGATAGATGTATAGACGTACGTATATAGATAGATGTATAGACGTAAGTATAGATAGATAGATAGATAGATAGATAGATAGATGGATACATGGATTGATGTATAGGTGGATAGACGGATAGATTTATAGGTGGATAGATGTATAGATGGATAGATGGATAGATGGATAGGTGGATAGATAGATAAGCACCTTGTGGGAGAGTTTCTCCATTTGCCTGAATTGGCTTTTTAATAGTGCCGGAGCTGTTCCTGTGTTTTGGGTCATTTGCTGTGTGGGCATGTCATAGGGACACAGCCTGCAGTGAGCTGTGGCTATCAAGATGAGACTGCAGGAAAAAAAGTAATAGCATCCATAATAGCTGAAACCAATAAGAATAGAAAGAGCAGAGAAGTCTGATGTGCAGCAGGAAAACCCTTTTTTCTTTTTTAAAACATAAAACAGGCCGAACATGAGCAGTGGTTTTCAATCTGCAGGAGACAATTAGGGAGTGAACAGGAATGCAGCAGTAACCTGCAGCCTGGGCAGGAAACTTTACTCTCCAAAACGGAGAGGGAATGTTTCTGAGGCTGCAGCAACACTTTTGATTAATGAATACAAAGTGTGACAGGTATTATACACAATAATGTATCTCCTTTTTTTCGGCTGCTTTCCTCCCACGGCCAATCAAAATAACAACAGTCTGTACACAGCTGAACTAGAAGAGCTTTCGAGGCAAAATCACTACACGCAGGTTGTAGGCTTTGAGTTTGGGTCTTTAGAGGATTCTTATTATAGTTAATTTAGTGTACCTGTTAATACACATGCTCGGATGATAATAACAACATTTGTCTCCCTCCTAAACACTGCGCTCATTTGTAACACACTTTCTCACATTATATATATCATACAATATTGCCAAATCTTGCTACAGCCAACTGCCCGTTACATCTCAATTCATTTGACAGTATGGAGGAAGAGAAGTGTAAGATTTTAAGGTCTGAGCAGTATAGCAAATTGTTTCAGTACATTCACTCACTGTCTTTAAGGGGAAAAAATTAATTACTTTTCAATGAATGCTGATATAAAAACATTAAAAACAGTGTAATGTGAATTTGTGTCGCTACTTTCTTAATTGTAAATAAAAAAACGTGGAGAAATCTACATTGCAGACTGTTGAAGAGATTTCTTCAGTGTGTTGGTGGTTAACAATGGAGCGAAGGGATGCCCCCCCCCCCCTTACCACTGTTCTGAATGAGATTGGTCCAGGCAGCAGCCACAGTAAATACAGTAAATTCAAACGGCGAGGATAGTGTCAATCACTTGCAATTCCCCACTTGTCTTCTCAGGGTGTGGAAAGCATTTGATCTAATAAATACAACCCATCTAACATTTCACTATACATTTTAGAATATTGTCAGAGCTCAGGGAGACAGCCAGTTTGACAGTTATTTCCAGTAAGTCCTTCTTTCTCCCTCAGCATCATCCTCCAGTGGTTCTTAGTGTTCTCCAACCTTCCAAATCCCACTTAAGCCCCCGGGAATAAGGTATTGTGCTTCATTTTCCACATAGGTAGCCAGGAGCACGAGATTATCCTACAGAATTCACCGGTAGCACTGCAGGAGTACAGGCACGTCAGATAGTAAACTACAGAAGCACAAGTTAGAAAAATATGGAAACTGTGTAAGAAACGGTCCATTGTATGTCTATAGTGTAAATTACAGGAGACATTTTGTTCTGAAACCAATTGGTTGCCATAGCCGCAACCGTAAAAAACCTCTAACCTTTATTGGGACCATTTATACCTCCATTGCCCCTGCTGATGGTATCGAGCAGTAACTGTCCTGGATTTACAACGGGCGCCCTGCACTCGGTTTCTGTCCTTCTCCCCCTCCCTCCCTCCCTCCCTCCCTCCCTCCCTCCCTCTGTCCTTCCCTCCCTCCCTCCCTCCCTCCCTCCCTGCCTGCCTGGACAAAAATCGAGGAAACGGATTTACAAGACTTTTATTTGATCAGCACGGTTTGTTTGCCGAACACCATGAGCCCATAACATTTTGGACATGTTGAATGAAATGAGCTCAACGGAACGGACGGATTCCAGACAAATGTTAACGCGGGCCGAAGAGAAGATCTGTAATAGGCTGCCGGAAAGTCCGTTTTTTTTAATGAATTTGTAGTAAATAATTTTTCCACCTGTAAGGACATTCTAAAATCTATTAGCCTACATTGCAAATTCGCTGTTTCTGACGTCCCGTCCACACTCATGCGCATATTCTGCAAATCCAACCTCTGCCTCTGCGTTTCGGCCTCTCGACACCCAAACGCTGTTTTAATTCACTTAAACAGAGATTTTTTTCAAGCACCACCACTTACAAAGTACAGATTTTCAAAAACTACAGCGACAGAACATCTTTCTTTTAACCTTGCTCCGTTGTCACTTTTCTAAACCCACTTGAGATCTGCTGGATGGATCGGCCAATTGCCTGATACATAAAGCAGAAAAAAAGTTAACTTTATAAAAACATCAAACCATCTTTTGTTTCCATTCTGAATGCAGATGTATAAGACATCATTTTTGAACGCTTTTACTTCATTTATATTGCAGAGAATGTCATTCATGTACTTGCAACGCGAGGGTTGAATCACTCTTGAGGTAATCGCAGAACCTCGACAGGAGAAAAACAGATGACCTGCACACCGTGTAGCATTTTCCACAAAAGGATCAAATTGCTTTGAAATGTTATTGGCACGTCAACTCGCTGTGTTCCTTTTAGTCGACCACGTTAATCATCTTTATGTTGTCTGAGAAGCTCGTCATTCAGAAAGCCGCAAATAACTCTCTTTTTACCCTCGGCCAGCGGATTTCTGTGTTTCGCCCGTGCTTGTTTATTTATGAGCCCTGTCACTTTGGGGCATCGTCTAATGGTATTTTCATGATTTAACTTTGGAACATTCACAGGAATATATTTGAATATGCTTGTTTTTAAGGCCCTCTGCTGTGTAACATTTGCACTGTGCCTTGTTACACACAAAGTGGGAGCAGGAAATTAACAGAGAAAGCAGTTTAAAGAGAGGAGATCAGTAAATGACATTTCTTTAGATGTCTAGACAATGCATAATGGGCCCGTGCTTTGCAGGTGCTTGTTAAACAACAAGCTGGAGCTTCACTCACTGTTGTCAGTGTTGACACCTTTTCTCTTCATGGATTATCCTGGATCCCTCAGTTCACTGCAACAAATCAATTGATGGGGAGAGACCAAAACACTGACATCACTGGTCACAGCTTCAAATCTTTATCCAAATAGTTAGATTTTTATAAGGACACGATTTAAAAGGACAATTAGTCCTGTACTATTTATTTTATTATTGTCATAAACTATCAGGAGGATGGAGGACTGAACCGACAATGCGCATAAAGTAAATTAATCTAATACTTCCAGAAATCTCTGTCTGTCTCTCTATCTGTGGCTTGCATATCTCCAGATCTGTTCATCTTATCAGCTTCACACTTGGCATGTGTGTTGTTAAGGAAGGGCAGTGTCGAGCTTGGTGAGATTTGGACTTGTGATATGTGCAAATATTGATTAGCTTTGAATAAACAGGTCACAGGCGTTCTGTGGCGGCGCGTACTGAGTCACCCAGCTGGTCTTTACTCATCTTAGCTCAATTAATGCAGGTCACTTTTACAGTTTCAGAAAGAATGCTGCAAAGAGCCCTTTCCAAACAGGAAGGCATTTATACAAATTTGTTTGACTTCTCCACCAAGACAAGTTCTTCGCAGCCAGGGCGATAATTGTCTCCCACATTAACAGCAGTTGAATAGATCCCGGCAAACAAAGATCCTGTTGTAGTGTAGAATTATACTGATATAATGTTGAAATACAAAGAAAAACGTACATGTTCTAAGATTAATGTAGAGAATTACGAGGCTGTCAAATAGCCCCATTTGTGCACGTTACAACATACTGATGCTACAGTATTTAATTCATGATGTTCTCGGTCTCATTCACACGCTGATAGAAACATTTCCGCCGACCTCATGTTATATTCCTGCCTTTTGAATCGGAATGCAAGTCTAAAAACAATGGTCCTTCCTCTGTGGTGGCGAGGATAAATATAACGCTTGAGAAAGTAAAGTTGAGAAAACATACTCCATCCCTGGTGGCAGCTCGGTCCTCGTTCACGCCATCACTGCAGGCTTCCCCAGCACGGAAACATCTGCATAGCCAGAAAACTGCTCAAAAGAACTGCAGATTGTCTCAGGGCAATACCAGAAAGCATAATCAGAGGCTGATGCTTTGTTCCTACCCAGAGTGTTGTGCACCGTGGGGCCCTGCCTCCGTGCTCATATGAAGCCATGTCACATCACAGTGGGATGTGGGATCCTCCAGGCTTTAATTGGGACACGGGGAAATGCATTTTTTTCCCCGGCTATGACCTGTCTAGAATCTGCAGGCCGGGGCAAAATGGCAACTCTCCTCACTACATGTAAAGAAAGATTTTCATCTCTTTGTAATCACAGAGAGGCCTCGCCGCGATGAATCCACTTCCTTTCAAAATTCAAACAATCTATTATTTAATTGCCATCATTTATTCTGACAGAATAACTCTGCGGAACATGCAATCTTGTTCTCTTCTTCAGTTCACTCTTGATGATTCGCCACTATGAATTCTGTCTCATCAGAGGATATGAGATGGAGAATGTGAGATGAATGTGACCATTGTAAACCGAGAGCCACATGTTATCGGTTTTCACTTTTTTGTGCTATATCAAAGAGAAACTGGATAACTGTTAAAAAAAAAAATCAACAGATTTCAGCCTCCTCACCAGTGTGAACACGCATTACTCTTATCTTATACAATACCGCAGAAACTGAGTCATTACATTGTGATTTCATGCTGCCATGATGTTGTGCGTCCTTCTGGAGCTTGTGTCATCGTCGTGGGGACATGATATAATGATAGCCTTCACATAACAGTACACAGCCTTCTGTTTGCTTCCTTCACCAGGGTAAAAGCATTAGACTAAGAAAGACAGGCAAGCATTACATTTGTATCACCTTTCCATATTCGGCTGGATTTCATTATTATCCTCCTCCTTCCTTTTTCTGCATTACTGTCTGTCCTGTGCAGTGGTTTAACTAAGTGATATTATTTATGAAATGCAGCCGCACACCCTCTCCTGCAGTTGTGCCGGACTCCCTGTCATCAAATTAACAGGAGCATGAGACAGTGAACTAAAAAATGCTCGCTGCCAGGGACTATCATAGTCACTGGCTGCAAATGCACCAAGCTCTGTCATGCAGATAATCATCCCTCTGCTGCAGGGAAGCACAGGCCTACATGGTGCCGGGTGTCAGGGGACCGACGGGCGATTGGACTCCCCTCGATGTCCTCCTCCACCACCAGACCTGTCAGGAGGCCCGGAACAGTCCTGGTCCTCCGGTGTGACAGGAGCGAACCCGGAGCTTGCGATCCCCGCCGCCGCCGCAGCCGCCGCCACCCCCCCGCCCCCCTTGCGTCGGTGACACTCGCAGGCCTAATCTGAAAGCAACATCGCGATGACTGGGTTTCGGCGCCACTGGAGGCCACACAGTGAGATCAGGTCATTACTGCGGCGCCCTTCAAAGCCAGTTCCTCACAGTGCTGCTGCCTTTTCCCCACTCCATCACACTTGGCGCGGGGGTGCTTCTCCTGCCTGCTGAGCATTTTTACTGACACTTTACAACCCCGACGGGGGGGCGGAGAGGCCTAGGTAGGGCCAGACTTCTGCTCCCCAGAAATCGAGGCCTCCTACTTTTAATAAATGTGTATTCACAGCGCCAGACCCACTAATTACTGTGTTTAAGAACAATCCGTTATACAGTGGGAGGTGCACGGTATCTGTCATTTAGAAGGAAAAAAGGAGAGAGGGGGGGGGGGGAAATCCTCTCAGTGTTGTGTCTTCATCGCCGTGGTGACGTCCTCCTCGGCTTGCACCGCTTTACATTCCCCATTTGTACCTAATAATATATTTCTCAGAAGGATGACAGCAAATGCCGAAGAGTTTTTTTTAATTCCCTCGACCCCCCCAGTCGTCCAACCCCCACCCACCCACCCCCCCTCGCCTCTTAGATGCCTTTTAAGAGGCATGAAGTCGGCTGGGTTTGTCAGTAATGGTTGATAACTAATTCATTGGTCCTCTCTCTCTCTCTCTTTCAGAACCCAGTGGTTTTCATCTTATTTCCCACTTTCCAAGTTTCACTTTTAATCTTTTACTTGGTCGGTCTGTCTGGATGTGAAGTCCCGAGCAGGGTGTTTTATAATTCCTGCCAACAATAAAACCGTCTGTATGAACTCATTGCATCTCTTCACTTATCGTCCCCCAGTGCACGAATGCAAATACTCTGTAACTCAAATAAAAAGGGAAAAAGTTTAACATTTTTTTGTGTTTGTTTGTTTAGATTAGTGTCTAATTAGTATGTAATCTTCAATAATTCCAGCCCGAGAAGGGCGAGGGATTTCCGTGCTTTTAAGGAGAACAACTTGGTGCATAATTTTTTCATATCAGAGAACAATATGAGCCATGGCTGGAGGCTAGCTGACTGGAGAGCCACCTCAGGCCAGTGTTTTTGAGACTGCAGGCATTATCTATCATAATCAAAGGCTTTTTTTATGCAAATGTGTGCTGACTGACTCTTTTAGAAGTAGAAAGGCTTTTGTATTTCCTATTGAGAATCACTCTCATTAGGAAATGGAAATTCCTCCCCTAAATGAGCTGCAAAAGCAACTTAGGGAGCGACCGCCTTCGCCATGTACATCTTTACTGCGCCGCACTTTGCAAATCTAAAGCTACACAGAAAGATAATTGTTGTCAAAGCAGAGACTTGATGTGATCTGGTTGAAGCTGCGTGCAAACAGGTACAGTGTGCACGCAGCCTCACAGCACATCCGTGTAGATGTGAACGGATCAGGGCAGGCGGTGCCACTTTGATGTCTGATGTTTTGCCAGTTGATAGCATGATAGTCACAAAGGATTAAAACAGGGGGAAAAAATGTCAGAGCAGCAGGACCGAGGCTGATGTGCACACGCTCCTGCTTTGACACGAGGCTCTGTTAGCAGTTGCTCAGAAACAAAGCTTCTGGTCACGTCACATCAATGTCCAAGTTGAAAGCATCGGCTGTTTAGTGCAGTGTAAAAGCAGACATTCCTGGCTGCAGTCAGAGGCATGTGCTGTTCAAGGCCACTTTTTTTACACTAGCAGTGAGCTTTTGTCAAATGTGAAACAGAAGAGTGGCTCTGGAGAAAAGGTCACAGCCAAAGAGAAAGAAATGACCATTATGAAAGTGAGGATTAGAATTAGTGAGTTAAAAAGACAGGTTTGCCGATCCGAGCTAGGGTGTGAAATGCATTATGCAATAAACCATTGCCCTCTGTTGGGCATCGGTGCGATCTGCATTGGTTCTGGCATGCAGTGCAGCTCTTATCAGAGGAGGCAGACTGTGAGAGCAGCGTCTCTCCTCCAACATCACAGTATTTAACAGGGAAAAAATAAGGAAATGAAGATTTTCTACAGGGTGATTTTCTTTCACTGTTTATCTTAAAACACATGTGACTTTGATGTGCACGAGTCTGTGCTTTCTGTCAGTACATTCTCTGTGTATCTTCAGTGGAGGGCAACAATGTTGCCAGGACTCCACACCTTCCCCTTTTTTAATGTAGTTTAGGTGGGTAATTGGATAACACAGGTTTATCCTCGGCAAGCACTTTGTATGAGCAATCCAATTTCACATCCTCCTGAAGGGAAACCATTATTCTTAACCAGGGCTTGATACTCCTGTCACCCTTGCACTGAAAAGCGGCACAAGGTTCTTCCCAAATCCTATCAGCTTCTAACCTCGTTACCAGCCAATCTGTATTATTGTGCTATAATTCCATATTTTGCCCTGTCCTCACTGTGGCACCATCATTTGAAAAGATAAAGGTTTTGCTGCCGTTTTGTTGACAACAATGCCTTCGTGGACTGTTTGTCTTCTATCTGTGAACATTGGCACGTTCCACTGCACTGTTCAAACCTACGCGTCTGCTGAGCATTTAACCATTCATGTTCTGTTACAGAGAAAGGTCTGCACGCATTATATCACACACACATAAAAAATGTTGTATATAATCATACACATATATATATTGATACATGTATATACGTATAAATATGAAAATATGAATACATGGGCTGTACACACAACGTATATGACTGTGATACTTTTGCATATATATCTTTAGCATCAGTCATGTTCAACTTGTTTCATATTAATATATAACGGATGAATTGATAATTACTTATGTTGGTACATTATTAAAAAACTATACAATATGCAACATTAAATAACAATATTATTAATACTACTACTACTACGACTACTACTACTACTAATAATAATAATAATAATAATAATAATAATAATAATAATAATAATAACAAAAACAACAATAATAGTGATAACTAATCTAGTTATTTACAATTAGTTATACAAATTAGAATGAAAGTACTGAGCAGTAACTTTTTATGAGTCTCAGTTGTGGGGCATTTCTAATTTGTAACACGTTTGTAATTTGCACAGAGAGTTGCCCCCAGCTATCGCTGCCATTTTTGGACAAGTGTTATTCTGCTCGATCGGATGATTGACTTCAGGTTTGCCAGGTAGCCGGCCAGATTAGCCTTTAACTTGTGACACTGTACATGTGCCGCAGTGAGGACTGTTGTAAATTACCTGTTAAACTCAACAGCAACAAGGACCTTTAACTTTCAGTCATAAACATCTCACAAAATTCATAGTCCTTGGTACATTTAAACCTCCAGAGCAGAAGTGATTGAATTACTTGTTTATCTTCTCTGAACGCCCATGTAGGTGCTTTGGAATCAGATCTCTCTCATCGTTTTTGCGGATTTGTGTTATCGTGGTGCAGTGTCAAACTAATATGCTGTCTATTAGAACTGGAATCATAACTAATGCAGTGGTTTTTCCAGTTGTATTAGGAGATGCAGGGCATTTGTTTCTGCAATCCACCACTTTATTGTTGTTCCTGCCTTGTTTACTCAAAGTACAGTAGGTGTTGTTCAGTATGATATCTGCTCATCTGGAGGGAGTATATGGTGAGATAAATAAATAAACAAATGTCTTTACGCCCAGTACTCGGGGATGTGCGATTCAAACACAAGACACGTCTTAGTTGGGGATTTACAAAGATTCACTGAGAACATATTTATGTAAGCCACATTATCTGCTGCACACTGCTTTCAATATTCACATTCATGAACAGAGAAGGCTGGTGGGTCCCTAGTTTCTGCAGCGTGCTGGAGTCTAAGAGAGAGAAAATAGCACAACGGATATTGAACAAGCTGTCAAACACGTCTTCCTGTTTGAGGTCAGATTCAAAGATAGTTTGAAAAGCTCTAAATTTTCCGAAATACACAAGATGATGAGTTTAGCTTGTATCTCTTGCTCAAGTGGATATGACAGAACGTCAGCTTGAACGTGATTAGCCCTTTTTACAGTAGCATAGAAACTGGAAGCGACAGAAATCTGCTTGTTAACATGTGTTTTTTTGTTTTCCTGTTTTTGTATGAGTTTAAGAAACACGTGTTTTGATCATTTGCAAGGTATTAAGTATGACAGAGCCGGATTTGCTTTTTAAATCTTGTATTTTTATCTGCATTTGTGCTTTTGTTAGTTAGCAAGAATACGCAAAAAAATACGACATTGAATTCCACAAAACTTGGTTGAAGCATGTGGTATAAGTTAGAAAAAAATAAACACTGAATTTTGGTGTGGAAGCGGATAAGGGACAGATCCAGAAAATGTTCTATTCACTTTCTTTAACATTGCAGGATCTGTTATTTTGTGTGCACTTTGAGGCAGATCCAAATAAAAGGACTCTTGGGCCTCAGTGGTATGAACCCTGCTGAGTGCCATTCTTCTTCATCTTCATGCTAAACTAGGATAATCACATCTGGGAATCTGATCGTGAAGAAAAGGCTAAAAAACATTTCCAACATTTTTCTCTAATGAATGCATTGCTGTAAAATACTGTTTCGTATTATCATTATTTGACCAATTACAGATAAAATACTAAAGGAGAAAATAACACCAGCACATGGCCACAATGAATTGGTAAATATATTATATGTGTGGCTTTTGTAGGGGCTGTGTTTGTGCAAGGTAACATTGGTAATGAGAACCAAGGCTGTGGCCTAGCGCCAACAAGATAGCATCCTACCCTCACTATCTACCCCCTTGCCTGCCATCTTGAACATTTATGACAATCTCAGTGGGTGCAGTGTATCAGGGAAGGTAAATTGTATATGGAATTGTACAAACAAGCAGGTGTTTTTGTGTTGGTTCACAGGGTCCCGGAGGCCCTATCCCCCTCCATGTTTTAGGGACTTCAGGAATTACAGCTCAGACGTGCCATACAATATTGTGAGCAGCACAGAATAAACACACAAAATAACAACTTGCACAACTTCAGAGAAAGATGTAACAAGGCCCGGTGCAGTTCAAGAGAGACTGGAGACATCTGTGTCCCTCCGAGATTTAAATGTGTGTTGTTAGGCCTTTTATTTTTAGACCCACAGCTCCCAGTGGGGGTTGTAAGCGTGTAATCCTGTGTTTGTGTCTACCTGCAACTAAATAACTCACTGTCAGGTACAACCACTCCGGCTTTCACTTCTGCCTGAATAATCCACACACCTAATTCTACATTTTTTTTAAACATTACTACCACTCCAATTGGGCAAAGGAGCGTCCCCCGGGGACTTATTACACTGTTGGCTTGTAAGCAACTGTTCAGGAAATGGAGGCATTTCAAAGAACAGAGAGGCATGATTTGTTTACAAGTTTCATTTGTCCTATCTGTGCTGCATAAACAAACACTTCTTTATATACTAGATCACCACTTTGGTTTTGTCTTCAGGTTGAAATAAGCAGTAGGAAACAATGGCAATGATGTTCAAGTGTATTCAGGCAATGAGACCAGGAGACAAAGATAAAAATCCATATTAAACTGTGGTGTGATTCTCTGTAATTCAATCACTGTCAAAGAAAATACTTTTTAAATTATAAAAACATTTAATCAGCTATTTCATGTTGGCATTATAACTGTCAACTATATTAACATTATTCAGTTCAGAGTCACTCTGCAAGGGCTCTGCCAATGGCTGACAGTTTTCAATGGCACCGTCACCAAGGTTGTAGCATTGTCGACTTGAAAAACCAAACTCGGCCTCCACCTGGAAGTGAGACACTTCACTCCCGAAGTGGCTTCGTAGCTTCTCCCACAATTAGCATCACCATGGAGGGCTGAATGAGAATTGGTTTAACAAAACACTGGGTGAACAGAGAGTTATATTACAGAAATCACTTTGGCCTTGCTAGGTTGCATTAACACGTTTATCAAAGGTAAAGGTAGATGTCACTTTAGTTAAATACATTTATATAACTAGATTGGCACGTCAGTAGAGCACATACCTCCACCAAGGCCAAACAGTCCTCTTTTGAAACCACAATTCGCACTCATAAATATCAGTCCCCTAAACTTTCCTAGGTTTTTTTCATAAACATCCATTCCCTAAGTAACCAACCAAAATGTTGAAGAAAACCCTGTCGCCCAATGTTAAAGGGAAGAAGTGAAAAAAGAAAAATCTGGCCTCTGATCCGGATCCACATTGAAATTGTAATTAATCCGAGTGCCATGATGATCCGCCCAGTAGTTTGTTTGGGACGCTGCAAACTAACAAACAAACAAACAGATATTATTGCATAAGTTTATTACTCACTTGGCTTATGTCCTTGGTTGATGTTCGTGGCCTCAACATGTCGTCTGCTCTGTTTGATCAGCTCACGAAACGAAATGAGATAAATGTAATTTTACAACACGATGCAAAAGGAAGCTGCTGATGTTATTTCATCACAGTTTTATTGGGCTGGATTGTGTATCAGTGCAGATTAGTCTTTTTGTGCTCCAGAGTGCAATTGCTTACATTAAAGTAAACAAGTCAGCAGATTCACAAAAAAATACTTTTTTTTTAATTTGCTCTGATATGAATATAATGCACCACTGGTAATCATTTTTGTTTTAACTACAACACATTCCTGTGCAGACAGTTTTATGTCTCCATACGGGACCTGAAATGTATCGTACGTCAGCGAAATAATAAACACAATTTGTTGCATGTATAGCGACGACTTGTACTTTTTCATGTTACACTTAAAGCTCTCCCCTCCCACCCGTACAGTGTAATAATAGATTAAAAATATCTTAGTATGTAAGCCCTTTATTTGAGGAGTATTACTTCACAATCGTACCACAGGGCCTGATGCTGCTCTGAGCCTCTAACAATGCCATATCTCACAGCTGAATGAGGCATTTTCAGCCTTATAAATACTGCTTTAATGTCCCACCTGAGACCGCTGCTCTGCCTTCCCCGGGCTACATTTCTACACATGTTGCCGGATAAGGTGATAAAGTGATACATGCTGTTTAGTAGGCCTGCGTTGACTCATTAATACCACAGGCATATACGCTCTTTCAGTTCATGTACTGCCGTGTCCTCCTCATGCTCAGGTGTAAAAAGGGTAAACTTCCAGAACATATACCATCACTCTGTCAAAGGTACCATACTTAAAAAAAAAAGAAATCCCGTGGGTCATGTCCATTATTGATTCAGCTGCCGTTCTGCTCACAGTCCTGGTTCTATATGCCACAGGGTCTGTCAGCCGGAACATGCAAGCTCCTCTCCACACGCTTAACACATGTAAGACGAAGCTGCGCGTACATCCCAGCAATTCCAGTAAACAACACCATACGAGCCATTAACATTTGTCCGTTAATATTTTTTACAAGATTCCTCATCAAATATTCATGACGCATCGCATGACTGCTGCTCTCCGTCAGATTTTGACACAGTTCAGTTCTCTGGCAATGTCTGGTCTGGCATTGTGAGACTTGAGGCACAGGATGTCTGAGCCACAGCTTTTGAAGAGGAGAGCTGTGAGAAGACACCGGGGACACAGGAGGTTTGAGGACGAGGACAGATCACTGAGTGCACACATGAAACATCCTCTTATAGGCCTCAAAATATTCCTTTCATAAAAATCAACATGCACACAGTGTAGAGCTAAACATGCATATTAACACACAAGAGGCTATGTCACTGCAGGAAAATGCTAAATATCCTGAGCGATATAAAAGTCAACAGCTACAGTACACAGAATGCCACATTTATTACATCTTTTGGAATAGCTGAGTTTCCTTATTTGGTTCATATTTCATTTAAATTTAGTTGTTTTTTTTCTCCACTTCAACTCAGTCCATTCATTATTGCTGACACTTTGCGTCGCACAGTGTGATTTTGTCAAGAAATCTGCCAGTGAAAATGTCGGAACGGAACATATTTCATGCACATTCTCCTCCAATTAACATCCAGCAAAGCTGCAGTCTTTTTCATATCGGATGAAAACTCGGGGTGGTTACCAATTAGTCTGCTGTTAATTATCTCCTTCTCCTTTGATCGCGACTATGAGTGCTCTGTCAGACGCACTCATTTATTCATCTCCTTTGCTCGGCGAGATGGACTTTTTTTGGAGTTTGCACAGATTGTTGCACATTAAAAATGGCTTCAGAAGCAAGCTGGGGTCTTGTGAGTGCGCACACATGGCGCTTGCATTTTCTTTGTATGTCTGTACATCCTCTTGCATCCCCGGCTTCCTGCTGCGTGAAACCCAGACTGTGTGAGATGCATGCGTACTTTTCTTTTCTTATCTCTGGATGTTATTGCTTAAAAAAACAAAAGAATAAAAGAAAAATAAAAGTAAAAGCACACGTTGTCTTTTAACCTGCCTCCGCAGCGCTCACAATGAATACTGTCTATTATTATGCTACACCTACAACCAATGTTTCCTCTGATTCTCTGCTCATGACATGAAATCTCTACCATTCACATCAAACGAGCGCCCCCCCCCCCCATGTGCAGGGAAGGAACAGAATATTTAAGCAGCGCTCACACTGATGAACACGGTGGCACCTCCGTTTGTGTCGGCAGATAATATTCTCAGTTCTTCCTCTGTGCAGTGGACAGTAAGTTGGATCTGGTTGACGTCCGGGATTAGCATTAGCGTCAACACGAGAGACAACCTTGACAACTGCCGCCGTGCAACAAGCACTAACATGAAAGGGGGAAAGGAAGACGTATGCTTTGTAGCACAGTATGGCGTTCCTGAAACATTGGGGGTACTTTTAAACTTGCCAGGAGTTTTGAGGAAGATTATTTTGAAAAGAGCTAAAGCAAATCTTGCCGTTCACACCGACACCACTGCTTCCACTCACACCTTAATTCCCATTAAAACAGATTCCTGCTCGCTGTGAATTGGCAGGCAGCCTGGATTTCTCAATGGCATTGACCCAAACGGGTATGTAAATGAGAATTGGCTCATGCATTTAGAGCTCTTTGATTTAAACCGAATACTGTACATACAGTGCGATGCAATCCGTGTGCTGCTTTTTCAATGAGCCCTTAATGTGCATTATTAAAGACGTACCTTTCAGCACGTATTCCACATGCAGCACGGACTGCTTCACAGGGAGGAGACAGGGGGGGGGTTGGAGAGAAAGCGGGAAGGATAGAAGGGGGCAGAGGAGAGTGGAGAACGAGATGAAAATCTGTGTCCCTCAAGCCCCATCTTTGAGTTCCACCAGTGGAGAATCCCACTCAAGGGTAAAGGATAATCTCCAGCTGAGAGATGATTCCGCGGCTCGGCCAAAGCCGCGGCTGTGAGAAAGAAGCGGCCGCTCTGATCACTGCACAACAGGTTCAACAGATTACAAAAAGCTAAGTGGGAAGCGGCACACAATCACAAATTAAAAAGCAGTGCAGGACGCGCCGTGGAAAACTCGTAATCTACAGATGACATAAACAAGCACAACCAGAAAGAAATATATTTTTAGAATGGCTGATTGAAGCCCAGTCGTTTTAATTAAGCAGATAGTTTTTATGAGAGAAAATTAATGAAAACATAATCATTGTTGCTGCCCTGCTAATCTGCACTTCTCCTGTTTTTTTTTCGGTTACGTGTTCATGGAGTGGAACAATTAAGGTTTGATTGGTTTTAGAATGAGCCACATCTCCCAAGCAAGCCTGCTGTCAAACCTGTGGCAATGATTTCATTCCACTCAGTTCATTTCCATCTGTTGTTCTCTTCACATTCTTCGGTGTGAGCGCAGGCAAAAAATACATATATAAAATAAATCAAATAAAACCCATGCATATCAACTTTGTTCAGTTTAAGGGTTTTCCAACAAGTGATTTCCATTCTAATGTGTGATAATTATTTCATAACGGCACACACTGTAAAGGGGTGTTCGTTTTCTGTCCTGTCTACTTGGAGAAGGATGTCATTGCTAATGTATGGTCTGGAACAAGCACGTCCTCCTGGGACAGGGTTAATTATGTGTTCAGAGTCTGCGGCATGGTTCTCTGGGCTTTTATGCCTCTGTCACTTCTCATCCACTCAGCTGGATTGAATATATCCCAAGAACAACCTACAGCTCCGATTCCCTTCCACAAAAACAGGTCACAGTGAGTTCGCCGAGTGTGGAATGAGTCTAATTATTGGGGTGCAGACGGGTTCGGAATACGTAATGGAGGAGCATGCTTTGACCCCCCCTCCCCACCTGCCCTCCTAAGACCCAGCACAGGTTCCACTGCCGGCTTTACCACAAGGCCTACCCAGCTCGGCTACAGCCCCAGATGCAGGCTCGACTGCTAAGAAGATCGGGAGGGTGTTACACACCGGGCATTCTTGGTCTTTGGGATTAGGATTTCTGGTTCAACTTGGATCAGCCGCATAATGTAATCTTATTGACACCAGGAACCTCTATGACAGTCTAAACCAGAAATACAATAATCTGCATTAGAGAGAAGAAAAGTAGCGGCGTTTCACTCTATGAGATCGTGTTATGGCTTATCCTGTTAACATCACTGTCTCCGCATGTGAGACGAGCTGATCATCGCTCGGAGTTTTTTTCCCTGAAAGCTGTGGAGTTTGTGTTATGATCATCCGCCCTTTGCGAGCGCTCAAAGTCAAAATCAAGGATGTTCCTAAAACTGAGCGATGCCCGCTTTTATTCTTAAACCCAAAAAAGGGGAGAATCAAGCGGCGATAAATCACAGTTGACACCCAACTCCGAAATGCAACCTGCTTTTTCTGCGCGCACCGTTTTATTCCTCTCTAATCCTGAAAGGTAAACTCGAGTCCTGGAGGGTGGAAAACAAGTCCACTGACAACCCTCCAAAGCCCAAGGGATGCAGTTGAACGCATGCTTGGTTTGTTGTATCCGCATGTAGACCCTCCCAATTCCCCTGTCTGCGTGTGTCTCTGTCTTCCGTCTGAGGGGCAGTGGATCAGAACCTCCTATACATGCGGTACACAGTTAGCAGGTCATGGTTCTGGAGCCCCACATAGCTGTCAGCGAGCCGGGGCCTGCCAGATTTATCATGGTCTCGGAATTCTGTATTTCAGGCTTGTGAGGACAAAAGTTGATGCTGACGTTCTGAGTGACAAGCTGCTTTACCGTACGGAAATTCCAGCTGGACGGTTCCATATTCATGAACTGATTTAAATTCTGGCACTGTACATGGGTTCCTACAAGATATCAAGAAAGACAGTCAGTGTAGCCGATTCAAATCTCACAGAGCCGCCTTTGTGGAACACTGCGAGCCGTACAAGAGAGGGTGAGGCACACTGAGCGACAGGGATGTTAGTTTGTTTAAGTTTTCAAAAGGTTATTTCTGCGCAGACAGCAAATTGGTTTCAGGTATTGTTTCGAGGGAAACACATATGTTGCAGGCAGATGTTGCTGGGTGGAGCGTTTCCGGTGTTTAAACAGAGTGGTTTGATACTAAATGCGTTCGTTTAGTTTGCTTCATCTCAATGTCAGAAGTCCAGTGCAGCTTTGAGATATTTAAAAGACATTTAAAGTTACTTTACAGCGCAAATGAACACATTCTAACCATCCTTGGTAATGTGCATTGAGAGGAATTTATTGACCTAAAGACTCAAAGACCATTTGACACATTGTTTTTTAGATATATTGCACAAATGTAAAACAAGCAAGCAACGATTTCACAGATTCAAAGTTTCAAAGGTCAGGGGCCAAGGACCCTCACACAACCCAATTCTTCTCCTGTTTTTACTATTTTCTCAGCTTTTCATAGTTTATTTTTACAGTAATCGGCCCACTTATCTCTTCCGTGGATTTAATGTCCCATTATGTCGTTTTAAATGTTGTTGGG